>NC_134575.1:87015525-87130525 GCF_050947875.1 Dermacentor variabilis
CAGAAGGACGGAGCTTTTTGTCTAATACGTCAACGCAGATTTTTCTTACAGACCTCTTTACGGGCCCTGTGATGCGGGCTTTCTCTTTTCCAGAGCTTTCGAGGAATTCCCGCTGACCCTGTGATGCTTACTGCACCGTTCGGCTAGAACTGTCGATGCCCTCTTTAGGGGCACTGCTGACACCCACTCTTTCGAGCGTGCTGTTCGCCTTCAAAGTCTCGCTTCGCCACACGAGACCGTTCGATTCACCAATCCGGAACTCGATGGCCCCTTCTTTCGGGACGGCGAAGCAGCGCTGGCTCCTGCCGCCAAGGGTGCAGATGGCGTCACCGCCGACTCACAGCGTGCGGACCGTACAGCGGCCGAAAGCCGTAGTGTCCCTGGCCCCAGACGCCTCACATCGTCAAAGGTGTTCTTTTGCAGGTGACTCTTTGAAATTTATATTTTTCTTTGCTTTATTGCAACTCTTCCTTTTTTCCTTTCTTCCGGAATGGGCCCGACTGCGATTATTCGGCATGCTCTCCATCACAGGTTAGAGCGTTGCAAGAGTTTTTACAAGATTCAGAGGTGCGTCATAAGCATTGAATTTTGCGCAAGTTTGGCGGCCTTGGCAGCTCTGTGAACTGTGGTCGAAGCGACAGCATTTGAACTATTGGAGGGCATTCGGTATGTATGGCCTTACGCGAAGCTTGATGTCTACGCGGATTATATGGATTAGGGCAGAACACTTCAACCGGAAGTATCAGGTGCTAGATAGGGATTTCCTTGTTGTCACGTCTCATGTTAATTCGTATAGCGTTGTTGACGGTCTGCTCATAAAAGCCCTCCAAGAGCTCAGCTTAAGTCAGCTCCAACAGATCATCATCTGAGACAACGCCACAGATGGTATCCATAGTACGGTGCGGGGTCACTGTTACTTGGGCATCTCGAAATATGACTAGATTGGACAATTTCTCACACTGTTTCTGATCGTGGTGCTCCAAGAGTAGATCACCACTTGCCATCCTCGATGCTTTACAACCTGTACCAAAAACTTCCGTAAGCGACTTCGAAACAGGGAATGGTGAAATCATTCGCGGTGGTTTGTCTGGTTTTTCAGAGTGTTGATGGGGAAAAGACTCTTTTTGACGACCAAAAAACTGGAAGACTTAAGCAGTGCGCCCTCTTTTCTAAGTGAAATCAACTTGTGGGGGGAACGAACTAGCCATAGATTAATGTGTAGTTTTCAGCAGCAATGCCCACGCTCACCGTCGACCCGGACAAGGGGGCGCTGCAGGGCTTGTAAACACAGGTTCTACAAACGTCAGCTGTACGTCACTACTATTACCGAATGTCACATATCCTACGTTGGCTATTAACACAGGGTGGACCCTTGTTGCCAAGAAGATTTCAAGTAATATAGACGAGGAGAAGACAGGAATGAGTGAAAGTGAGAGAGAAAGACGAAGGTTAGAGAGGAGGAGAGAAAAAGGCAACTACCAATTTCTACCGGAGGGGTGGGTCTGGGAGTGCCGTCTACGTGAAGCCGCGGCCAAAGGGATGTGTTGCCTCTGCAGAGTGGCCATGAAGGTCCAAGCACTCAGCACAGGCTCAACCTCTAGGACCTCCTTTCCCCCGAACACGGCAAACACGCGCACGGTTAGGCGCGGTAGGGTCCAACCCTCGTATTCTCGTGCATGCGGTGACGCAACACGCTAGATCCCTTCTGACGCAGACGCTCCTGCGGAGAGCGTGAAGAGGTAAGAGCCCGTGCAAGGTCGCGGCACTCTTCAGCACGTCTTCCCGTGGCAGAAATGAACGCATGTTCAGATGCATCCAGCAGGTATGCTAGAATTGCGACAGGTGTCGACCTTAGAGTAAGAAAAAGGGTGAAAAGCAATTGGTGCAATCAGTAGCGGTGTTGTACGCGTAGGTCACGAAGAGCAGAATGACGTCCCGATTTGTGTGGTCGGAGGCGACCTGCACGGCAAACATGCCACCGAGCATGCGGTTGAAGCGTTCTTCAGGCCATTTGTTTGTGGATGGTTTGACATAGTTCTGTGATAAAACATGTGGCACTCTTTAAGAATGGCTTCCGCTATTTCAGAGAGAACTACAAGCCAACGCTCACTGAGCAGTTCCTCAGGTGGCCCGTGAGGCGGGATGAATCGAAGAAACAGAAAGGAGGCAACATCGCGCGCTGCAGCTACAGGGAGTGTAGCAGCCTCGGCGTATCGCGTGAGGTGGTCGACTTGCACAATGGCTCAACCATTTCTAGCCGATGTCAGAAGAATAGGCCCACACAAATTGATGCCGATGCGCTCAAACGGTCGTGTAGGGCAAGGTAAAGTTTCAGAACGGCTGGCGAGAGGCGTGGTGAAGATTTCGGGTGCTGATAATCGAGGTAGGAGCAAACGACCTTCTGAACACAGCTGTGCAGCTATATATATATATATATATATATATATATATATATATATATATATATATATATATATACATAGAGAGAGAGAGAGAGAGAGTCTCAGCTTTAGAGCCCTATATTACGCCTTCATTTATTGTGACCCGTTGCCTTAACCCAAAAAGAGGGAAAATGCCAACAGCTCACTAGGTGCGGCCAGCACGGCGAAAGCGGCCAGAGCGAGCCAGCATTCAGGCACGAAAAAGCCAAGTTATTTTTGGGTCGGCAGTCTTCTCGGCTAGTGCTCGTCTCTGCCGGTGCAGTAGTTCTGGTCTCAAGGAGCTTGTCTTGTCTCTTTGTAGCCCGTGACAACTTTATATATATATATATATATATATATATATATATATATATATATATATATATATATATATATATATATATATGATAAGTGTTCCTGGCAGTTGTATCGATATTCATAGCATATCTTCATTGCATAACACCACTTTGTTTTGGCCTTCTGGTTTTTAGGCTGCAAAGTTGAGGCTGCAAGAATCATTTAATGAATGCGCACTGGCATAAACGTAGGAAATAGTGAACTTCCCACTCACAATAGTGTGCCCGTAGACCAGCTTATTCTTGACGCTTGATGGAACTTTGTAGATACTTGGCGGCAGTATTAAGCATACGAAATCGAATACTTCAGCTTCGACGTCTGGCTCTGTAAAAGATATATGCCCCAGGAAGACCAAAGCATTGGGTGTGTAGATTGTCCTGGAAAAAAATGACAAAGCGTTTTCAAATTGTTAGCAATGTTCTGTACAAATAGAATGCTCTTGATAACTGCGACAAAACTATGATTTCAAATAATATGTACCGAATTTTAATAAATGTATATTCATTATGCTACGTTTCTAAGCCCTGTATTGAACGGCTGTCGTTGAACGCCCGAGTCACCCAGTAAGCTACCGCATGAGCTACGCCCTCGAACACATTTCATTGCATTTATTTTCATCTTAAAGGCACGGAGGCATTACATAAGGGAGGGGTTTAATCCTTGTGACAATGTCTGAAGAAATGAATAGAACAGCAAAAGAAACAAGAACGTACAAAAACAAGCTAGAAACAATTGCGAACAAGAAGGAAGGATCGTGTTAGAGTGAGGGTGAGAAGGATCAGTAATTAAGCAAAGTGGTTATTTAACATTTCGCGGAGCGATTTAGGGTCAGTGCATGAAACAATGTTTTCTGGGGGGCTATTCCAAAGAGTTATTGGGTGCGCGAGAATGAAGTGCTCATTGCTGATAATCGGGTAATAATGCCCGCTGTTCGAAGACTATGGCTTAAGCGGGAGGAAGTACGTGAAGGTGGATTTAACAGGGAATGCCTTGGAGTGCGGTATATATGTGAGAAAAAGAAAAGAAAAAGAAGTGGGCATGGGCAGGACACGTAATTAAGAGGGAAGATAACCGATGGTCATTAAGGGCTACGGAATGGATTCCAAGGGAAGGGAAGCGTAGCAGGGGGCGGCAGAAAGTTAGGTGGGCGGATGAGATTAAAAAGTTTGCAGGGACGACATGGCCACAATTAGTACATGACCGGGGTTGTTGGAGAAGTATGGGAGAGGCCTTTGCCCTGCAGTGGGCATAACCAGGCTGATGATGATGATGATGATGATGATGATGATGATGAATGTTTATTATAAAATTCTGCTGTCATGCTGATCGCGTTACATCGACCATACGGGTCGATGCATGTATAGAAAATTGGAAGATCATTCTTCCCGATTTCAAAAACGTAGTTCATGCACATGTCTTATCGGATTGGTAAGTGTTTGGTTGTATGCCTGTATTTCATTCTAATAGCGTACTACAGAGGAACTAAGATGAAAAAGTTATCCTCCTATCACAACTATACTGGATAAAAGAAAGCGGTCACACGAGCGCAAAAGAGTAATCTAGGGCTACAAAACACCGAAAAAAAGGTTTCTAGGTGAGAGTATTTGTTGATTCTCGAAATGTTCTCACTGGTGTGTCTTTATCTTTATTTATTCTTCTAGGAGGGGGGGGGGGAGGAGGGAATTCGGGCGGCTGTTGGCGCTTTAGGTTTCCTAGTGTGGAAATGCTTGACGTTTACAGTTTATGTGTGCTTCAATAACAATAAGATTTCGATCGAGAGTTCGCGCTTGTCCTATGTCGTCTTTCCTTAGTCTCTGTTATCTTTCGTTCGCACTGTATGTAATGATGGAATTGCACCAACTCAGCCTACCAGGTAGGGTTATTTTGGGACAACAACGCACACGAGAACTACAAGGCCCTCGTGTATCCTGCAATGAGACAGAATGACAGAAAGGTGGACTAAAACACATTGGCGGGCTAGTTGTTTAGACTTCATAACATAATGTGTAAGCGCGACTAAACAACGACATAGAAAGGAACAGACACACAGAGACAGCGGTGTCTGCAGTCTGTCTGCTTCTACCTACGGCCTCGTTCAATCATACTTCTACATTCAATGAAGAAATGTAGACAGCACTAGAGGCAAGGATACGGCCTCAAGTTGCGCAGCCCCCTCTGCTTGGCAGCGCATGCTCAGAAGCAACTATGTCATTCTTGCGTGCCACGGCATGGGGACCAAGTGTATTGAAAACGCACGGTTCCCGACCAACCGACTCCAGTGATAGTGTTGTGCCCCTACAAAGAAGGATTCCACGTTGTTAAGTTGCGCAGCTTTTAAGTATTCAGACGAAACGTTCGGCTCTTGGACCCGCGATATGAGATAGTAGATAGAGAGATAGAAAACGTCTTTATTGAAGAGCCCCTGCTGGGTCCGAAAGGGGAATGGAGAGGCTGAGAGGCTACGCCCCGTAAAGCTCCACTTTCCGTCTGGCGCAGGCCAGGCCTTGAACCGTAGTGGCGTCCTCCGCCAGCCGGACAGCCCAAAGCTGGTCTTCTGGGCATTCGCTGAGCAGTATAGCCTTCCAATGCTCAGCCCGATGCTCAGGGGTTCTTATTTTAGCACTGTTGTTTATGTTGTATGTGATATTGTTTGGAGCTGATGGGCATGCCCATATAATTTGATGGAGGCAAGCAGTGTGTTCAATGGGGCTGGCTGGTTCATCTATAGACTAAGAACAGGAACAGCGCAGCACAGGACGAGCGAGTAAAGAGCACAGGAGAGAGCGCTGACTAGCATTGTGCTACTCGGCGCTCAGTCTAGTGCTCCTTACTAGCTCCTACTGCGCTGTTCCTGTTTTTATTCTGAAAAATGTGATGGAGGTCTGCGCGTGGTGTATTGCATGTCTTACAGTGTGATGAGTATGCTTCTGGGGGTATTTGGTGCATGAATAGTGGCATAGGGAATGTACTTCTTTGTAGCCGCAGATAGTTTTAGCTTGTCTGTAAAGTTAGTTTTCACACCAGCGCAATCTATCAGCACAGCAGCACGATGCGATGCCCGTTCGACCATGGAATGCCCAGTGAGCCGGAGTGGCGAGATAGGAGTTAGAGACAGAGACAGTTCAAGAGACAGTGTATCCGCGGAAAGCGTCTGCGGTACCCCAAAACGCTCATTGGAACAAAATTGAACATCGGGTGACTGTACCTGAACCGTCACTTTTCAACCAAATGTAATACGTGCGAAACTTTTCTAGCGATCGCTCGTTTTGCGAGCAAACTGGCCGTGCGATTTGCGAGAGGTCAATGTGACTGATTGAGAAAATTTGTCGCTATTTCATAGCGTTAGAATTGTTAGGGTACTTCACGCAATTTTCTTGCCTATATGACTATTTATTATTGTGTGCTTTTAGTGACGCCTACTTGCATCTAACCGTTTTCCCGCCTACCTTGGTCACTGATAAGTCCGTGGTCCAATATGTTGGGCTTCGGACACTTTGGGCTCCTGTCCTGAGGTAACACGGTTCCAAACCAACCGTCGGACTAATTTAGGTCGTTCAGTATGCGACAGTATGTACACACGTGCCACTGTTCAAGAAATCTAATGGCGCCGACATGGGTCACAGTAAGGTGCCGGACTTCGTAGGTGGCGCTCCTGAAAGAAACTCTTTGACGCCGACTTACGTGTGTTTGTGTCAGTGGATCTGTGCAGGTGTCTAATGAAAACCTTTGATGCCAGCGCGGGTCACCGAGTATGTGCCATTAGGGGTGTGCCATTAGGGGTGTGCCGCTCTTCAATGAATGTCTTCCACGTCAACTTGGGTAAATTACGCATGTGGTACTACGAATGTGGCGCACAACATTGACGAAACGATCCCTTAAGTTTCATTGATCATGAGCGGAATCGAACCCACATCACAAAGGTTCCTCAAGCACAGCAACCCGACGCATTAGAAGCTTCACCAGACATGCGGTAGGCATGTGCCGCTTTTGAAATAAAGCTTTCACTCAAGCAGATTAGCGAGCGCATAATGAGTGCACTTGGTATGTGGCGCTCGTCAATGAATTTCCCGTTAGCGTCACAGAGTATCTCCCACTGCTTGCGCGGTAAGCGAGTAAACAATTCTCCCCCCCCCCCCCCAGCGTTCTCAGGCACCGGCACACCACTTTCCTTATCTCGGAGGCCAGACGCAGACTTCTCAGCACTGTCACTAGGTGGCTCAGCATGTCAAGAAGACACGTGAGGGAACAGCCTGGTTGCGGCATGACGCATTTATCAATGCTCCCATGCACCGGCACGCCATGCTCTTCGGAAGCCGTGCACAGGCTTCGTAGCGGCGGCGCTAGGTGGCGCAGAGTCATAAGGAAGCGCGAACAAGGACTCCCGCTGCAGTGTGCGCCTCATACTTCTTTCGTTTCGACGGTGGCAATACGCTCTTCGGCTATGTTGCTCCAAAGCAGATGCGTTACCGTCGGCAGTCATCACGAGATAGGTCCTGCCCCAAGTGGAAGAGCTGCTGGAAGCACACCTATCCCAGCAGAGAGTAAGGCTGAGCCGGACAGAGCACGGTCGGGCCGTCCCCACAACGTGGAGAGACATTATTAAAACCAAGCCCCTCCCCCGGAACATGCAGCCGGGGAAGAACAACGGGAGACGCTCTGCGCGGGCCAAGGCACTGGCTCGACAGCTGGAAGAGGACCCCGAGGTCCTCTACGCGGACGCCTCGCTTCCCAAGCACGGAACCAGAGCAACGGCGGTCGTCACCACCATTGATAAACTGGTCACAGGCGCGTCGATACGGACGACGAATACAGCCGAAGCAGAAGAAGTGGCCGTGGCCCTCGCACTCGCACAACCGGGAGTGAGGACCATGGTCACAGACTCCCAGACCGCCTACGCAAGCTACCGCAAGGGGAACATCTATCCCGCGGCACTAGCGATCCTCACCAAATGCAAATCACCGGGACGGGCCGTTGAGCTCGTGTGGGTCCCGGCTCACTCGCACGTGGAAGGCAACGCACTCGCCGACCACTATGCCCGAGAACTTTCAATCTGGGCCGAGGACGAGCCAGAGCTACCGCACCCCGTGACAAGCTACAAAGAAATCACGCAAATGTACAGAAGCGGCAGATGTAGGCTTCCCCGTCCGCATCCGCAACTCAACCGAATGCAGCGAACGATCGTGCGACGCACGCAAGCGGGGTCGCTAGCGCATCCCGTGCTCTTGCACAAGATGTTCCCAACAGTGCATGACACTTCATGCCCTTTTTGCAGACCGTCAAAAGGCACTCTAGCACACATCCTTGCAGAGTGCACTAAGCTTAAGAACCCCCCACCATCCCTACCCCCCACCCTCCCCAGTCCCCCCCCCCCCGAGCGATGGGAGACCTTGTTGTCCAGCCCCGACCTACCGACCCAGCTCGCGCTGGCGGCTAGGGGCCAGGAACTGCTGGACGCATATGGGACCTGAGAAGAAGGTTCCACCCAATCTGGTGCCAGCGCGCACCAACCGTCACTAAGGGCTCAGCACAAAAGTTGATTCTCTCTCTCTCTCTAGATAAATAGGCAGCATGGAAAAAAATTTTATATGTCGTGCCAGCAAATTCCTTCCTATCAAGTTTTGTTTTTTGTGTATTGTTTGTGTGTATAATGTCAAAGTCGGCAATAAAGAAAAAAACGACACTGGCTGAATCGCAAAGCGTGGGGGCCTCGCAACCCGCAGGTGGCAGTTCGAATCCACAGCCCGACAAGCAATCTTCATTTTCGCGCGGCGTGAGTTTTGTCGTACGGCAGCACCGACGCCGACTCGAGTAAGGCAATACAAGCTTCGCCTAAAAAAAAAAATCAACTGGAAGGAGAGATGTGAACTCTCTATTGGCGAACGTCAAGCCATATTGCGCCATATCATGCCCTCACCAGCAAGCGATAACTAACTTGGCATCAGCCCCTTTCACTATAAGAGACGTGTATACGTTAGGATAAACACCGTACTCTCCTGCACATCTCATACGTGTTAATTCCACCTTTATACACGTTGTGACAAAAACGAGCACCTTCTTCCACGGACGCTATCTGATTGCGAAAATAGCGTTTACTATGCCCACTTACATTCAAAAACATTTATCTGCTATTTGCTCAGTCACTATCTTGTATATCAGGATATGTGTGAAAGAGACATGTCTAGCATCACCGTGCCTCAAACGCTGACAGCTCAGGAGCATTAGCTTTACCTGCAGTTATATTGTGAAACGAACACGGCAAATTAACAAAAGCAAGAGATAACAGCAAACTTTACTGTCCGGGCATGGGCGTTTGACTGGCTGCTTTTTCCTCTGCAGTTTGGTTTATGCCCTGCGATTACATTCACTTGCTAGGAGCAAGACAGGGCGCTGCCAAATGTTGTGGAAATCTGCTCACCCATGTTTTTGCCTTCCGACGGCTTAGATCGTCCCCAGGCGTTTGAAGAATGTTCACGGCGAAAGGCCACCCAACGATGGGTACTAGTGACGGTCTTCTTTTTCTACTCCTACAAGGAAGCAGCGCAAGTACAAGGCACGTATAAAGTCTGGCAAACTAAAATAGTCAACAGTCTCGGCCTGTATTATCCGCGCAGTGGCTTTCTATTATCTTCTAGTGTTTGCCTAATAATTGCGACGTCATTAGAAACATTGCTGCTAAATGCCCAGTATCCCACAATCTCAGCTAAAAACAAAGAAATGCTAATTGAAAAAAGTAATTTAGGTACAAAAACGGAAATCACCAAAAAGTTTAACGATTACTTATTGTAAAAAAATCAGGCTGCATACTAACAACTAATCAAGTTCCAGATATTATCCCGACTAAAGGCTAGCAACAGAAGAAAACGAATTGAAGGACATGAGCAGCGACCATGCTCCTTTTGAAAGAAGACGAAGTTGGCGCGTCGGCTCTTGCGGTCTTTGAATACAGAGCTGGTTTTTTGTTTCCACCATCCAGGTCCTGCAACCTGTCTTTCTGTTTTTTTTTTACATCGTGGCAATATATTGATATCAAGCATAATGTAGAGGCAATGCAAAACGAGAGACAATTTTTTTTGTAGAAAGGACCTGTTTAGTGCCTAGCAAAACGTACCGGCTTAAGTGGTTCCTATACCTGCAGGCTATTGTGAATTGCATTGTTTTTATCATCCTCTAATGTTAGCGGGCTATTGTATTAAGCAAAAGCGGAAGATTTGCTGAAATGAGTAAATTAACATAACATCTCGTACAATGATTAGTGGGCTAGCTCAGGGTCCACCAGAGGTTGCTGATCGGCTTTGTGCACGACTTTCAGCTGATGAGGTGAAGGCAGCATTATCTACCATGAAACGTGGCTCGGCCCCAGGCCGAATGGCTTACCCGTTGAGTTTTATCCAACCTTCTGGGAAGATATTGGTGCCGCGTTAGTGTTTGTTATCAGCCACTGCTTGGCGAACTTTGAATTCCCGGCTAGCTTTCGGGACGTTGGAATTGTGCTGATACCTATGCACGATACATCATCACTTTGTCCAGAGGAATGGAGGTCAGTCATGCTTCTCAACGTTGACTACAAAACCTTTACAGCTGTTACCACTGGAGGCTTCCGAAGCCTGATGCCTTCCTTAATAGGATACCATAAAGCATGTTTGGTCCCTGGCAGAGCGATAGATTGTCTCTCATTCGGTATGGGCGACATAATAACGTATATGCTTACCAGGTCAAAACGTGGTCTTTTGGTTTCACTAGACCAGGAAAAGGCATTCAGTTGCCTTGAACAAAGCTATACTTAGTGTACTGACATCGTTTGGTTTTCGTCGTATTTTGTTAAACTTGGGCTCTATAACGTAAAACTATTCCAATATGTTTTTTTTTCCAATCTCCTAAAGTCAAATTTGCGCAACCGTCCACGCAAGCATCTGGTGGTTACCCGCAGGGTTGTCTGAACAGACCAATCAAACGCTCTCCTCGTTCATAGCAGTTCACTTTTGTTTGCTTGAAAAACGAATAACATTGCTCACACTGAGCGACTTGTCTTATGTAATTGGCTGACAAGAGGTGAGGAGCACGCTCAAATGGAGAGGGAGTCGATGGGGCCGAGCCACTGCACTGAAAATCGATAACCGGATGAAGAGGGTGCTGCCGGCGGCTGCGATTGGTCCTGTTTCCCTTACTTAGATTGAGCTGGCTGGTCAAAAATCGCGGCGGCATGATGCAACGGAAGCCAAACAATGACGCTAAACGGATCCTCAGCAGAAAATAGTTGGCATAACGAGATCGTAAACACGCCGAAAGTGATCCAAAACGTTACACGGCCACAAAAACAGTTTTATTATACGCAAATAAACCCATGCTCTTCGGCAGGATCGAGTAGCCAGTGCTTGAGCGATCGGCGGCAGCCATCTTTTATTCCTTTTTGAACGGGGCAGCCTGCGGCTATTCAGAAGAAAATTCACTTTTGTTCGGCATGGTAACGCATCTTTAACACGTACACGTCACTTTCACACGGTGAGTTCTTGCGGTTTTATGACGTCGCGTGACAGGCAGGTGAAGTGGGTGCAGTCCAAAAACTCTTGACCAATAGCCGAGGGCTAATGGCGAAAAGGCGTCGAATCAGAAATAACTATTTTTCTTTTGTTCGCTGAAATCATGCATAATCAATGGGTACACGTCGTATCAGACGGGGAGCTATCGTGGTTGTCGTGACGTCGCGTACCAGACAGATGAATGGGGGTGGTCCTAAAATGTTTTTCACTAATCGCGGAGGGCTGATTGCAGAATTGGAATAGAAAAGTTTGAAACAGTTTTATGTTATAGCGCCCCTTAATAGAAATGCCATTCGAATATCGGAAGTACAATGTTTCTTGGTGGTCATGAAAGTGCACCATTTCCCGTTAATCGTGGTGTTCATCAAGGGTGCCTTCTGTCCCGAGCAGTCTGTGCTCAGCCTTGCGCCATTCCTGCGTTCGGTACCGAGAGACCCTTTCGTGCGCGGTCTTCCTGTGTCTGGCAGTGGTGTTATGAAGGTGACAGCCAGCGCCGTGACATCACATTGTATCTCAGGAATAAAGATATCTTATCCCGTATATTTCAAATTT
Source organism: Dermacentor variabilis (assembly GCF_050947875.1). Classification (NCBI taxonomy): domain Eukaryota; kingdom Metazoa; phylum Arthropoda; class Arachnida; order Ixodida; family Ixodidae; genus Dermacentor; species Dermacentor variabilis. The sequence continues at coordinate 87,027,392 of NC_134575.1, forward strand.
TTACTCCGTATGAAAATATTTCAGGTACTCTGCTAAATTTCTCAAAAAGTCGTTATCTGTTCAGTGGTTTCCTACAGACATGCCTAAATCCCCCTTTCCGCCTTCAAAAGAGTGATTCTATTTGTATTTCGAGCCTTGATTACACCTTTAATGGCATGTAGGGCTGTCTGTGGCTCTCCATTTTTGAAGATGTAAGGTGAAATATTCGGGATGTTAAAGGGTACGTTTGCCCCTATTAGAAAGCAGCTACTCAGCACAGTCTGTATTTAACGACCGCGTGTGGTATGTTTGTCACGTCGGACAGCCATCATTACAGGTTTCTAGGCAATTTCTGCCCCTTCTTGGTTCCTTCTTCTGGTAGGGAGCACAGAACTGGTCCGTAGCAAAGCGCTTGGGCAACCACGCTCTCGCGGTGGGTTCGCGTTATCATCCCTGTAGGCTGTTTTACATGAGGCGATTGGGGCGAAAAAAAATCGTTCTGCCGCGCACATGGCAGAGGGATTTTCACTGATAGCTTTTACATGCGTTTGCGGCAGCACGATTTCCGTCGCAGCGCTGCATAAAGTTGTTGCCTGCATCGTTAAATATTGCCACATCCTATATGGTCGCCGCGGGTATGTGCCAGGCGATGAGAACGGCGCTGAAGTGGCGCGCGAGTGGAAAAAGAGGCGACAACGACGTCGCGTTGACTGCTCTCATAAAAGTGCTTTTACACGTCCTCTACGCCGGCTATCCGTCTCCTAATAGTCTGCGGCACTGGTGGAGGTGCGGGGTAGGATTGTCTCATGCTCGGCACCCCTTCGCGGAGCCATACCTCGAAAGCGGAATCACCTTCATTCATCGAAACTCCTGTTCACCGGTACAGTCGCCGCCTGCTAGGCCTGACGCCCGAGTTCAGCCCTTTGCAGGACCCTGCTGGAACGCGTCAACGTACTTCCGCCATGGCTACTGCAACTCCATCGCAGGTGACGCTGCAGAATCCTAAGATACCAGAAAGTTTCCACGGCGACGCTTTTGAGGATGCCCAAGATTGGCTTGACCAATTTGAGCGTGTCGCCACTTATAATTACTGGGGCTCCCAGCAAAAGCTGTCTAATGTCTATTTTGCGCTTCAAGACAGTGCGCGGACGTGGTTTGTGAACCGGGAGAGAAATTTGACCACGTGGGATGCCTTCCGCACCCAGCTGCTAGACACGTTCACTAGTAGCGACAGAAGAGACAACGCGCAGCGCCTACTTGAATCCCGTATTCAAAAACCAAACGAGAGCGTTGCCATGTTTGCAGAAGATATGGCCCGCCTTTTCCGCAGAGCAGACCCTCAGATGGCCGAAGAAAAGAAGTGCTATCTCTTGCGCGGAGTCAAGGAGGAACTCTTTGCCGGGCTCGTGAGGAACCCACCAACGACAGTGGCCGAATTTACCAAGGAGGCTACCGCTATAGAACGGGCACTACAGCAACGGTACAGCCAATATGATCGCAAGAGCTCGCCGGTGAAATCTTCCATTCTACCTGAGAGCTGCAGCACGTCTCTACGTGAAGTCATCAGAGAGATTGTGCGAGAGGAGATCCGGCAGCTCGGGATCTCTCCCATGGGACCAGCGGTGGCTTCTGTCGCTGATATCGTTCGGGAGGAAGTTCGAGAGGCCTTTTCGTCGCCCGACTAGCAGGCGGTGCCGCGACGATTGACCTACGCGGAAGCTGTCTGCCGTCCACCTCCTGCCACTTCGATGCTGCTGACACCGTCGACCACTACGACGCAGCCATCACCGCCACCCCCGACGCCCTATTTTCGATAGTCACAGCCGCCGCCAACTATGCCGTATCGCCGCCAGTCGATCGCTGCCCCTCGTTTCTACAGTGAATCCTCTGCCGGCTACCCGCTTCGAAAGACCGATTTGTGGCGCACCGCTGACCGCCGGCCGCTATGCTTTCATTGCGGCGAAGCAGGACATGTTTACCGCGCGTGCCACTACCGCGCGGCTGGGTATCCAAAATTTTCCAGCTGCAGTTACCCTGTGTCTGATGCTGCACGTAGCCGCGACGGAAATTCTACACACTTTCGGCCAGAAGGTTCAACGACGCCTCGATCGCGTTCCCCCTCTCCGGCTCGTTACACCCCACCGACCCGTCGCGAATTTTCTGACGCCTCTAGGGCCAGGTCCCCTAGCCCGCGCCGGGGAAACTAGACGCAGCGACCTCCGGGGGTGAGGTTGCGAACCGGCTAGCTACCCAAGAGCCCCCATCTCCGACGATCGACGACTCTACAACTCCGACGACTCCAACCACACCTCCTGTAACCGACGCCGTCAGCGCCGAACTTGTCGTTTGCATTGACGGCCACCAAGTGGCCGCTCTCGTCGATACTGGTTCGCATTTTTCGATAATCAGTCAAAAGCTGGCCGACAGGCTGCGAAAAGTGAAGACGCCGTGGACCGGGCCCAACATCCGAACTGCCGGTGGCCAGTTGATGACGCCGACTGGAAAATGCACAGCCAGAATAGTAATCGCCGGCGCAACGTTCATCGCCACCCTCGTCATTCTCTTTGAGTGTTGTAAAGAACTTATATTGGGGATGGATTTTTTGAGAGAGTATGGTGCAGCGATTAATGTCCGTGACCTCGTCGTCACATTTTCTACGAGTTCAGACGACGTCGGCCCCGCGGAGCACCAGCGACCCCGCTTACGTATCGCCGACGACGACGTCACGCTTCCGCCGCGAAGCTGTTCCCTCGTGCCTGTAATCTGCGACAACATCAACACTGGCACTGGCGTCGCTGAACACATCGACGCACTGGTACTGAGTCAAGGCGTTTCCATGGCCAGGGCCGTAATTAACTTACACGACGGACGTGCGGAACTCCTGCTGACGAATTTTACCGGGGAACGTCGACACATTGTTTAAGGCACGGCTGTTGCTTACTTCGACGAATTTACATCAATACAGGACTGCCTCTCAGTGGAGCACGCGACGTTCACTGGGGCTATGCCTGCCCCTGTGGTCGATATCAGTCCCACCTTATAGCCCGTGGCAAGCAGCAGCCTTCTTGAGCTCATCAATGAGTTTAAGAGCTGCTTCTCATCCACGTCACGAGTTAGCCAGACGCCGCTCACTAAGCACCGTATTGTCACCGAAGCCGACGCCAGACCAATTCGGCAGAATCCTTATCGTGTAGCACCGAAACAGCGCGAGGCAATCCAGACACAAGTGAAGGCGATGCTTGACGACGCCTGCGCTTCTGCGTCGACTACCGAAAACTCAAACTGATCACAAAGAAAGACGTTTATCCGCTACCGCGTATCGACGATTCCCTGGACAGGCTACGAAACGCACGTTACTTTTCGTCGATGGATTTGAAAAGCGGCTACTGGCAAATAGAAGTTGATGAGAGAGACCGTGACAAGACCGCTTTTGTTACGCCCGACGGACTTTATGAATTTCAGGTGCTCCCCTTCGGTTTGTGTTCTGCGCCGGCAACGTTTCAACGACTAATGGACACTGTACTCTCAGGCCTCAAATGGCTAACCTGTCTGGTCTACCTCGACGACGTGATTGTTTTCTCTGTAACGTTCGAGGAACACTTACGGAGACTAAAGATGGTCTTCGAAGCAATACGCTCAGCTGGTCTAACTTTAAAACCTGAAAAGTGCCATTTTGGCTTTGAAGAACTTCAATTTCTCGGTCACGTTGTTAGTCGTGAAGGTGTCCGACCTGACCCTGATAAAATATGTGCCGTTGCTAATTTCCCAACGCCATCATATAAAAAGGCCGTGCGACGTTTTCTGGGCCTTTGCGCCTACTACCGACGGTTTATTGCGGAATTTTCGCGCATCGCATGGCCATTGACCCATCTTACCAGAGAAGATGTCCCCTTTGTGTGGGGTGAAGACAAGCAACGGGCTTTTGATGACCTACGGCAACGGCTGCAGGCGCCTCCCGTCCTCGCACACTTTGATGAATACGCTCCTACGATTCTTCATACCGACGCTAGTAATGTCGGCCTCGGCGCAGTGCTTGTACAGCGGCAGGACGGCACCGAAAGAGTGATTGCTTACGCCAGCAGGACGCTATCCAGGACGGAGGCTAACTACTCCACTACAGAAAAAGAATGTCTCGCTCTGGTGTGGGGCGTCCTGAAATTTCGGCCATATTTGTATGGTCGGAGTTTCACCGTTGTCAGTGATCATCATGCACTTTGCTGGCTGACTAATTTAAAAGATCCAGCTGGTCGGCTTGCGCGCTGGATTCTTCGGCTACAAGAGTTCGACTTCACGGTTGTGTACAAATCGGGGAAACGACATACCGACGCCGACTGCCTCTCTCGGTCTCCTGTTGAGGCTGCAGTCCACGACGATGAAGACGCGGGTATTCTAGGCGTGCTAGATACTGTCGACGTTTCACGCCACCAACGCGAGGACGCAGAACTGGTTCCTCTTTTCAATTACTTAGAGGGAAAAACAAGCAGCGTGCCGAGGTTATTCGCGAGAGGGCTGCCTTCGTTTTGCTTACGCCACGACGTTCTCTATAAAAAGAACTTTTCACCTAATGGCAGCAGCTACCTACTCGTCATTCCCGCATCTCTTCGCGACGAAGTCCTACATGCCTGTCACAACGAGCCGACCGCTGGTCACTTGGGATACACCCGCACATTGGCAAGAATTAGGCTAAAGTACTATTGGCCAAGACTTGCGTCGATCGTGCCTAGACATGACAGACAGACATGCCTAGATTGCCAGCACCGCAAAGCCCTACCCGGCAAGCCAGCTGGACTGCTGCATCCTGTTCAGATACCGCAAGCGCCGTTCGAACAAATTGGCATGGACCTTTTAGGTCCATTTCCACTGTCTACTGCCGGAAATGGATGGATAATCGTCGTCACTGATTATCTTACTCGATACGCCGAAACAGGTGCTATCCAACGTGGAACAGCAGCCGAAGCAGCGCGATTTTTCGTCGAAGCCGTCGTCCTAAGGCATGGCGCTCCCGCAGTGGTCATAACAGATAGAGGATCTGCGTTCACGGCTGCGCTTCTGGATACCGTGTTGCGACTAAGTGGTACCACTCACCGAAAGACCACGGCTTATCATCCCCAAACCGATGGGCTGACAGAACGTATGAATAAGACACTGGCAGACATGATGAGTATGTACATCTACGTCGACCACAAGAACTGGGACGAGATTTTACCATACCTTACATTTGCGTATAACACGGCTCGCCAAGAGACAACACGCGTGACGCCTTTCAACCTCGTTTACGGACGCGAAGTGACAACAATGTTGGACGCAATGCTGCCACTCGAGTGCGGTGACGACGAGACTGGTGCCGAGGAGTTTACGCAACGCGCCGAGGAAGCCAGGCAGCTTGCGCGTTTGCGAATCCAAGAACGACAGGAATACGATGCCCGACACTACAATCTTCGGCACAGACCCGTCACATACAACGTCGGTGACCAGGTGTGGATCTGGACTCCGATTCGTCGGCGGGGGCTGTCTGAGAAGCTCCTGCGAAGATACTTCGGCCCGTACACAGTTCTGCGCCGCATCAGCGATGTGAATTATGAAGTTGTCCCCGACAGCCATAACTGCTCCAAACGCCGGCGGCATCTGCCCGAGGTTGTGCACGTGCTTCGTATGAAGCCCTACATTTCCTCGTGACCTCAACTTTGCACCGTCTGTGCACAGCCTGCGGCGGTTGGTGCATCGGGACGATGCCTTTTTTTTTTCAAAGGGGGGGCAAATGCCACATCCTATATGGTCGCCGCGGGTATGTGCCAGGCGATGAGAACGACGCTGAAGTGGCGCGCGAGTGGAAAAAGAGACGACAACGATGTCGCGTTGACTGCTCTCATAAAAGTGCTTTTACACGTCCTCTACGCCGGCTATTCGTCTCCTAATAGGCTGCGACAACATAAATATGAAAACTAGTCAAATATTCAAATTTTCCTATTACTATTTCATAATGGAATAAGTGCACCGTTATTTAATGTTTAAAGGCGTGGAGACTTTACGACAGCTTGCAGGGGCGGTGAGTGAGACGCTGCACAACACAGCAAGTATGAGCGTACGGCTTTTCTGGCGTTGGTGGGGTGGCTCCGTTTATTACACTCTAGTTTCGTTGTTACTGTGGAAGCCACAACTTTCTTCGTGGATGAGTATTTGCTTTTGCAGAAGAACAAGCTACAACTACGTGTGCATGTATAAGCAGCTGTCACCATTTGTAGTGATGAAGAAGTTGACGATGGTGGCGATAGAGTGGGTACGTGCCTTATGTAGAAGTGGCGTCCTTGTCTCGACCTGGATAGCGTGCATCTTCTCGTTTTAAACGAATTGTGTAGCGGAAGAAAAACAAAATGTTTATGAAGCTCCTAAAGCACACGCGCTGGTGGGTGCGCCCTAATAAAACATAACTAGAACAGGCGCGCGACATTGCTCGACGGAAGTACGAACGTGCGGTAAAACAGGAAAGCTCCTATTTCGACCGCGCTTTGTTTCATCACACTGCCACTCCCACATCGCGCCGATCGCTGTGACTAAGCGACGGCGCGACCAACTTGTTGGAATCCAGTCGCGGAGAGCCCACGACGTCGTTGCGGCCGCTGAGCGACGGAATTCGCTGTGTCGCTGAATGAAAATCGCGCCATGTGAAACAGCCTTATCACTCCACTGCCGGCCGCTTGCTCTGCGATTTCGCCTCCGCCTGTGTTGAGTGTGCCGCGCGTGAACTAGTCTGCTGCTTCCTTGGCAAAAAATTCGTTACATGTTACAGGCCTACAGCAGGGGCGGGACACTCCCCGGTTCCCGTGGCACAGGAAATTGTCGCCATCTCTGTAATGGGCGACGCAAAAATCCGTTTCCCTTGCACGGCCTCGTAGATCGTCGCGCGCACGCGCGCCGATCCAGGTGGCCAAGCCCTTCCCCCCGCTCAACTCTGTACGCCCTCTCACGTAATACCCTCTCCACTCCCTCTCCTTCGACTGTCCACGCGCCCGGCCGCCGTGCCATCCCCACCGGCCCGGCTGCTGCTTATTCCGCTACGTAACGCTTTATTTTTGTTATCTACTGTCAACGAGATGCGTGCGCTGCTGTGCGTTGACCGACGTGGCGAGTTTCGTCAGTTCTGTGGTCCTCGGTAGCTGTGTGCTTGTGCTCCGCGATGTTTCACCCGTTTCACGACTCGTACCGCTCGTGCATCGTGCAGTGGTGCACAAATACCTCAAAAACAAGTCCCGCAAGGTTGTTCCGGGTGCCTAAAGACAACAGGTGAACGCTCAGACCCAAAGACATCAGTAGGCGCATGTACACGAATACAGCCCTGTCCATTTGTGAACTCCACGAGGCTCCGGACGTCGTTGCGCCTTGATTGAGCTACACTTGCCTCTTCCCGGTAGAGAAAGCTGACAAATAGATGTTCCTCCTCATTGTCACCTGGTCTGTGACTTGTGCTTTTCTGTGCCAAGTCTCATTCTGCAACTTCAGTAACTTGCCCAGCTTTCCATACCACCCTCAGTGCTTTTTCTGTGTATCACGTTCTACAAACCAACTAACAGCTGAAAAATTACTGTTAATGTTTGTGTACTATCTCAGTAACCCCCGATGGGAAAACCGCGCGAACAACCTTCATGTGTAGGCATGATACGCTTTTTTTTCTCTGGAAAGCATGAGCATTGCAAGTGTCCTACATGCAGATTTTTGCAGTGCGTGTTTATTATACAAGGGAGAGCCCAGTAGGTACGACTTAGTGCCTTAAGTGACGTAATTTTATTGCTAAGCATTGCATTCGGGTAGAAAGAAAAGTCGTGTTGGCCTGTTTTACCTGGTCTTTGATTGAGGAATAAGCCTTTCTATGAATGTTTTCTATGTGCTGCTGCAAAAGCCGACTATCTTCTGTTCCCCTTGCCACCGTTACTCAAGTTGTGGCCAAGTGCAAAATAATGTGATAATGTGTGTTTCAGTTTTTAGTACAATGTTATTTTTTCTGCCACGTTTTTTTTCAATTTGTTCAGCAGTAATGAACATGTCAAGCATTTCATACACTTTCGTGCAGATTTATAAGTAACCTTTTTTTTGGTACGGCTCTCAACCAAACAATGTTAGCATTTTATTCTATCTTTCAGGTATTTTGCGTGTCATTGTTCTTGCCATTACTAGTGAGTTTTCCCTTTTTATAGTTGTCATGACTATGTCATACACGTCGTCCAATTTTGTGCAATATCTTAGTGCACATATCAGGAGCTCGTCTACATTTAGGTCTTGAGGACGTTATATAATAATCTTGTTTTATATGTGTGTACATGAAATGGCCTTCGCGTTTTCTAGCACTTTCTTTTGTTATTTCACCATCTGTAAACTCTTGTCTTTAGTACTCTTGTATATGTCATGCACCTCTCACTTTTGCTCATTTTTTGAGCGTGTATCACACCACGTTGTAAGAAAAATCTCTTTTCGGAAACGAAGTCAATAAAGCGAGACTAACCATCTGTTGTGTTGGAAGTGGAATTTTTTTTTATGTCCCGGCACATGCTCGTATAATATAAGTATGGGCAAGACTGCGTGCGTGCCAACGCATAGCCCACGGCGCACCACGCGCCAGCTCGCAAGCAATGCCAATGCGTGGCGTAGCGCGCGCATTGCTTGCGAGCTGGCGCGTGGCGCGCGGTAACAAGCGCGCTATAAAAAAGAAGAAAAAACGCGCCGCTTACGGGTAAAAAAAAAAAAGTGAGCGGCGCGCGCGGCATGGGGGAAAGGGAGTGGAGCGGGTCGGCATAATAAAAACAAAAAGAAAAGAAAAACGTTTGGGAGAGGAGGTGCCGCGCGGCTGCTGTTGCCATGACAACGTAAACAATCATGTGCGCCGCCATTTTGCTTAATGCGTCGCCCATTGGTTAGGACCGTAACTAAAGGGGACCTTGGCGCTAGCGTCGAAAGAGCGTCTGCTCGAAAACGGCCAATGGGATGTATACGGAGTGTCCCCCCCCGCCTGCCTACAGTTAATTCGTGGGCCACAAGTGTTAAGCGCACCTGCATTTTACGGCCCCAGAACTTTATGTAACAACAGGTACATCCTCGAAAACCGTGTTGTGGATACAATGTCAGCCTCACTGCTTCCTGTGGTCCACCCAGCGCGCCGCGTGCGTTCCAATAGTGTGTCATCGGGTGCTATAACGACGTCCTTTCTGCGTAGCCACCTACGCGACTTCATGTGGTGCGTAGGGTGGCAAGTGCTCCCATCGCGTGACAGACTCGACTGAAACAGTGCCATCTTGGTTGTGTCTCAGTTGCCTTCTTTTAGAGTCGAAGGAAACAAAAAGCATGTGCTGATGCAATGCATCGTTTCTAGCTATGTTATTTTGGAAGGCTGCGCCTGCTGGCTTCCGTAGTCGTGGAGTTAACCGCTTTATTAATTCTGGTCGCTGCTCACGCGGTGGCTTCGCGTGACTTTTAATTGCTGCAGGGCCCTTTTGTATGTGGCGTAACCAGTTCGAATCAGTGGCTATGCGACAGTGTCCGGATTCTCAGGAAATTGGAATGACTTCTAAGGACAGCGCGACTTCCAATATATGCGTTGTTAAACTGGCAGTAGAAATGCACCATTGCGCTTACTTTTTGATGCGAAAGCGTCAAATGGCTCACTGAGCGAGAAAGCCGGCTGTACCGCTTGTAGCAGCGAAACGGCACCTAAATTTCCGTTGGTTTCGACACCACGGCAAGAGCGCTCCTGTACGTAGCAGACCGAGCGAAAGGGAACAGACACTTGCTGCGGCCTTAGAGCGTCTGGTGTCGTGTGAGAGGAGAGGGCATTGCCGCATCGGTCGCATGTTGGCGCCGCAGGACGCTGCTTACTTACTGGCTCGGGCAGCACATGCCGCTATGGCGCGTTACTCGCAGCGCAAAACTCAAAGGACAGCCCAGCGGCGTTCAATTGGACAATAAAGCTTTCGCACGCTCATCACTGCTCAGGTGTTCTGGGGAAAAGAGGTGCCATTATCGTACAATGCGAGGATTAATACCTGCAAAGTGATGTCACGCTGAAGATGGATTACAAGCGGATATGACGAGAGGTCGAAAGGCTTTCGAACTATTCTCAATTGAATAACTGACCCCGTGCATGCCCTATGAAAAGAAAGAATTTCAGTGGCGAGTTTAGGTAAAAGTTAGAAAAATACAATACCATTACGTCGCACCTCTTGAAGGTCCCGGACATTACAAATTGTTGTCGGCGCCCGGGCCCGGAGGGAGATGCAAGCCCGAGGGTTCCTGGAATAAGGGACTCTCCCACCTCGACTGACAAGTCACTGCTTCAAACAAAGGTCTCATTCATTCTTCTTCTTCAGTAGCTGACACGACGCACAGTTCTGCCTCTTATATTCTATATTCTGCTCTCTCTCTCTCTCTCTCTCTCTCTCTCTCTCTCTCTATATATATATATATATATATATATATATATATATATATATATATATATATATATATATATATATATATATATATATATATATATATATATATATACACACAGTCATGTCATAAATAAGCCAGCAAACACTGCCACCAAGGACATCATAGGGGAAATTGCTTGTGCTTAATAAATGAAATAAAGAAACGATAAATTAATGTAAATGAAACTAGATGAAAAAACAACTTGCCGAAAGGAGGTGAACGATCCCACAACCTTCGCCTTTCGGGTGCGATGCCCTACCAATAGAGCTACCGCGGCGCCGCTTCCCAAGCCACTTTCATGGGTACTTATGTTTCCTAGTAGAACCCTGGGAGTGTTAACCAGCGCCACCACTCACAGGCCTTGGCGGTGGATGTGAAAGGATGTTCCACATCTGTATTATTAGGGCACAAAATTCGTCAGCCCATGCCCCTAACGTCGAAGTTGTCGGTAATGCTATCACCTCGAAAATGGATGATTGGAGATTTTAGAGAGCGTATTCACAGCAAAGCTTTTGACACCAATGAAAAATGACTTAGACTGTTCGACGACTTTCAGAAAAAGTTGGGGCACTGTGTATGGGTCCCTGTGTATGTCACGCTTTCATATTAATTGTCCTATAATAAAAAGAACTTATTGACATTATATATTCGTCATAGGATAGAGGGCTAATCGCATTAACTTCGCCAATCAGAGCCAATGGATGTCTGCGCTGCCAATTTTTGATGCAGTCGATGGTCGTACAGTATTTCTTTCACACCTCCATATTTTCTTAAATATATGCTCTTTGTTATCTCTGGCTGTGAAACTCGATAGAAAAAATACAGTGAACTCTCACTCGAGTGAATTTCAAGGGACCCGGAGAAATGGTTAGCTGCAAGTTCACTAAGCTCAATGTTCACACAATATGGAACAGCATGGGGCAGAGAAGATATCGAGTCAGAAGTGTGAAATGCAATCGATGGAGATATGTACATCAATATACACGAGACGCACAACTATTCCGCTGCTTACTATCTCATTTTCAGAAGAACATGTGTAATTATAATTTGGGCTGGTGCTTTTAAACCTTAAGAAGAAAGAAAACTTTCCAGAGAGTGCATGTTTTTTGTGCACTTCATTTGGCACAGCTTGTTGCTGAGACATGAAGTCTCGCAACTTTCCAAGGCATCCTGCAGCCTCGGTTAGAGTTAAAGTATATAAATGTACCGCTGCCATTGCATCTTTCTCGGCTCACTTTCTCGGCTCACCAGTAACAAGCTCACTGCCACACTGCACATATTCCTCTAATGAAGTGTTGCCAGGGTGCACTGATCAAGATCGTTCAACTGAAATATTCAGTACACAAAAGTTTATTTAATTGAAAGAGTTTTGCATAGAATACACAGAAGAAGCGCCGGGAATGTTTTGAAATTTTATTATTCTTAAATATTTGTTAAACCGATGTTTACACAACAGAGAATTTACTGCACAGAGACATTCTGTGGGTATTATTTCCAGCTTCATTTTATCAAAGTTTCCACGCAGTAAGAGCGACCGCACTATCTTGCCGCAGAGTTTTAAATCCCAGTTTCCATACAACCAATAAGCTTGCAGCAAATGCGATGCATCCATGTCTTTTAACAAATAGGTCACGCGTAGTCGTTGTAAAGTGTGAGACAAATTGTTAGGCTAAATAGGAGGTCATTTTTTACTGTCGCGAAACGAAGCACCATGTTCCCGTAAAAATAAAAATGAAGTGATAAGGTGGCCGTGAATTATCCTTCCCTCACCTGTATATCGTTTCTAGCGGAACGACTGAATGTTCTATTATATAGCAAGAACGCCTACTGCGAACAACATTTGCGCTATCAAGGTTTTATTGTGGCGCGAAATATGCTTCTCCATTTTGTGCTACATCATACATCAGTGACGGAAACGCAAATAACATAAAGATCGCAATGCTAGTTACCCCAATTTTTCCCTCAAACATTTATTCATATAGGATGTACCTATGCACACCTTATAACGTAATATACAGATGAGGTATGTGTAGGGCGTTATCCTTTATTAGTGATGGCAAGGCAGTCGGCTTTCTGTGTGCCATTGAAGTGTGCGAGAAATTTGACGATCTTCTTGAAGCTCTTCGTTCTGGTGAATAAGCCTGGAAGCTCATACGGGCACAACGTAGGAGCATAGTCGTAGTTAACGTCATACGCTGCAATGGTATAGGCATGCGTCTTGTCTTTGTACCTAGCTTCACAGATCTGCATGGGAGAAATTACAAATAGCGCGCTGTTAGTGGATTCCCTGTTTCTTTCGAAGAAAACGTTATGTGTAATGATAAGTTTAGTGCGACGAGAAGGCGATGAAGTCGCCAGGAGGTATGAGAACTCTGCCAAGAACTTCCGCACCTGATGTAAGCGCAGTCGCGCATGCAGGGACACACACGTAGATACGGACTTAGAAGGAACAAATGGAGAGGGAAGAACCACTACTTTCAGCTTCGTATTCCGGTAGATCATCATACGATAGACAGAATTGAGACGTTTAGAAATAGCGCGCAGAAGTTGCTTGCATAACCTTTCTACACTTAATCTCTCTACACATTCCGTTTAAACCTAGTTGCATTAATAAATTCCGATTTTTTTTACTTTAACTGCACATGCTTGTAATAAAAGAATTCACCGACGATTACGAACTTCCTAATGTGAAATTTGAGCGCCGCTCTTTATGTGTTTTAATTTCGCGATATATCGGCTGACGCGGACAATCTGTCTCCTGGGGAACGGTGCATACGGATTAAAGTCTGGTGATTCTGCCTCGTTAATGGGGCGATCGCGAGAAGCAGCACGTCGGTGACGCGTGCGCGATTTGCAGCCGCCGCTGCACACATTCCTCCCAGACAGCGCGCGCTACTCTGGCGCCATCTCTTAGCCATCGTCGCCCCACTACGCTTTCAACGTGACAGCGTTAAAGGCCCCATGTGGCAGAAAATCTGGCGTAGGCGTAAGCGGCCGGCGGCTGCATGTCCGCGAGTAAATATTCCCGAATATATTAGGTATGTCGATATGAGACGCCTTGCTATAGACATTCGGTATACGCGGGTTATATTGTCACGCCATTCTATCACTAAAGTTATTGGTGCCTTGTCCTACATTCTTCACAAATTTATTCTACATAATTTTGAGAATGACAGCCCACAGACAAATAAATGTCATGATACAAAACACCGACAGTGCATGTCTTTTACCTTAAATATTAAACAGTAACAGAAACATGAAAATGATGTTTTTTTTTTTGCGCGGCGGTGCACGGCTTCCGGGATTGGCCCACGCAAGACGCCGCGTTTCTACCAGAAAGCTGGGCTTCGCGAATAACGCTTGCCGCCAGTGTTGCTCGGTAAGCATTACAATTACATAATCTGCAGTTGCCGGAATGCGTGAGCAGCAGTAAGGGATATTTTAATGCTATCGCGTTACATTCTTAGAGGCGAAAAATAAATGTCTTCCACTTATTCTTCGCACGCGTTCGCCTTACTGTCCTCCTCCGCTTTCCTCCTTCTCCGTCCTTTATTACCCATTGCGCTCCGCATTCGCTCTGTCATCCTTCGCTGTGCTCGTTCGCTTCGTTACGCCGACGCTCGAGGCCGGAACGGGCGCCTTAGAGCCGTGCTCTAGAAGTTCAAGGCATTGAACAAAGAAGGCTAGTTTCGCGTTTTTTACATTTGAAATGTGCATGTAGACCAAAAACTGCCGTTGAATAGTTCCATCCATTTATCTGACTACACACTCACCACTACCCCTCCAGCACGTGTCTCTTTCCTAAACCGCTGTGTCACGTAAAAGCGTGGCGCAAAATCAAGCTTTCTTGGCGCTTCCCTCAACCTACGATCTTAGTCTGACTGTCTGAGAGGATGCACAGTCACTTATGCCGCAAGGACGGCACGGAACGCGTTATAGCGGGCTATGGTGAAGCTCCATTTTGCGCCGGCTAACGACGTCCAAGAGTAATAGCACTAAGAGTGACGTTTCTCTGTGCTCCTACTCTTAGGTATTATTTCAATATGAATTATATGAAGACTAATGCGGCCCAGGAAGATAATAAATTTCTAGATGAACATAATTTGAGCAGCTTTTGTATGCTTCTTTTAAAGAAAAAAAAGAAGAAAAGTAGAAAGAAAAGAAAGCTTACGTTAGAAGCAGGCACTTCCACAACTGCGTTGGCGAAATGCCAGCAAAACAAAAAGTCTATAATGTTTTGGAAATGAATTCGTCGAGAAAATTCAGTATTTGTCGCGTACGGAGAAATTAACATGGCATATCCATTCCTTGGAAATCTGCTTGCACCTGGCGTAATTTTTGTTGCACAGGGATATTCTCGGTATGACACAACTGTATAGATTTCCTTTATAGATTCGTGTTATAGTCGGGTGGCGCAAAGTTTTTCTCGTTAAAGAAACGGTAGTGTCAGTTATGCACTCCACTCCCTTCGTTAGTGTGCGGTGTCCTTCCAGTGCGCGTGAACTCCTTTGAGCGGCGTGCGGTCTCTTAGTTACGTATATTTACTTCTTCAAGTATGCGCCAACTGTGCACTGCGGAATTATATATGAGATCTTTATCCTAACGAGTTGTGGACGTCGCGTAACCAGGTACCAACGAGAACGGGCTAATGTTGTGAGCTGAAGAAGCGCAGCGATAATAAAATTAAGGAACTGACGTTGGCACTTGTCCGTTAGCGTGAAATGACGTTGGCGCTTGTCTTGTGTCGGTCGCCTGCTTGTGATTGTCTTAGTTAGCGCTCTTCTTTCCTAGTTGAAGCATGCACCATCTAACCCAATGAATGTTGTGAAATTAAAGAAGGTCACGCAGGAGGGCGATTTCGGCTGCTTCGGGAAGTTTGCAACATGTTTTTCTCCGACGAAACTGATTTGCGATAATAGTATGCAAATATTTACTCGTGGAAGATTGTGGCCATGCAATGCATTCGCAAAGAGCAAGGTCCTGTCGCACCCTGTCGCACCGAATAGACGTCTGCGAAGGGATGCCGGAATGTATGGTCTAGGTGTGTCGTTAGAAGTGTCGCAGACGACGGATGTACCATCTGGGGTCACAACGACGTCTTCCAATTTCAGGGACGCTGAAGAATCCCGGAGTGTACGAAGTTCAGTGTCATCACGCTGTTGACTGGCGAGTAAGTCGGCCTCGATGATGAAAGGTTCCGATGTCAACGTGGAAACGACATTGACACGACTGAGGACGTCGGCTGGAACGTTGTCGGTGCCCTTGATGTGGCGGAACGTTGTTGTAAACTCGGAAATGTAGGAAAGGTGTCGAACCTCGCGGGGCGAGCAACAGGACGCCGAACGATTCATTGCGTGCACAAGGGGCTTGTGGTCCGTCAAGACAGTGAATGCACGGCCTTCGAGGAAATGGCGAAAATGCTTGATAGCCAGGTAAACAGCGAGTAATTCACGGCCGAACACGCTGTAGCGGGACTGCGCAGGCTTCAGTTTCTTGGAGAAAAAAGCGAGTGGATGCCACGCATTGTCGATGAATTGCTGCAGAACGGCACCAACGGCGTTGTTTGAAGCGTCGGTCATGATGGCAGTGGGTGCGTCTGGCTTTGGGTGTCTAAGCAGCGTGGCGTCGGCGAGGGCAGACTTGACTCTTGTGAAAGCGTCGGTTGCCTCTTCAGTCCACTGAAGCACTTGTTTGCGTTTGTTTACCAGGAGGGCGTCTAGCGGAGCCATAAGTCATGCGCACTCGGGAATGAATCGGCGGTAGAAATTGACGAAACCGAGATACTGGCGAAGCTTGGTGAGTGTGGTCGGTCGGGGAAAGTTTTCGATGACGCGAATCTTGGACGGCAGTGGTCGAATGCCGTTAGCGTCGATGATATGACCGAGGAACTCGAGTTCGGTTTGACCGAATTCACTCTTGGCGGCGTTGATGACAATTCCTTTAGTGGCAAGGCGTGAAAACAACAACCGCAAGTGGTGAAGATGTTCTTCTGCCGAAGAGCTTGCGACGAGAAGGTCGTCAATGTATGCAAAAACGAAAGGCAAACCTCGGGTGACGGAATCGATGAAACGCTGAAAGGATTGGCCCGCGTTCCGTAAACCGAAAGGCATGCGGAGAAATTCGAAAAGACCGAAGGGTGTGGTGATGGCGGTCTTGGGAATGTCTTCTTCAGCGACCGGTAGTTGATGGTAGGCGCGAACGAGATCGATCTTAGAAAAGATCGTCGCACCGTGCAACGCCACCGTGAAGTCCTGAATGTTCGGTAGAGGGTAGCGATCAGGAACGCTGACGTTGTTTAGTGCCCGGTAATCACCGCATGGGCGCCAATCTCCCGTCTTCTTAGGCACCATGTGAAGTGGTGATGCCCAGTTACTGGAGGAAGGGCGGATGATGCCAAGTTGCAGCATGTGTTCGAACTCCGCGCGAGCGATCTTGAGTTTCTCCGGGGACAAACGCCGGGGTCGGAAGTAGACCGGTGGGCCGGAGGTGACGATGTGATGGCACACGTCATGTTGTACCGGTTGCGTCCAGTCCGGCAGGCGCGTCAAAGTGGGAAACTCGCGTAGGAGCGCGGCGAAAGGTTCGTCCAACATGGCAGAAATAGGCGCTATGGGCGATGTGCCTGATGATGGGACGCCGGGAACGGATAGCTGGGTCACGGAGTCGATGAGACGGCGTCGTTGGATGTCCACAAGGAGTCCGTAGTTATGCAAGAAGTCTGCTCCAATGACTGCATGACGGACGTCTGCAACCAGGAAGATCCAGCGGAATGC
Source organism: Dermacentor variabilis (assembly GCF_050947875.1). Taxonomy (NCBI): domain Eukaryota; kingdom Metazoa; phylum Arthropoda; class Arachnida; order Ixodida; family Ixodidae; genus Dermacentor; species Dermacentor variabilis. The sequence continues at coordinate 87,044,602 of NC_134575.1, forward strand.
TCGTCGAAGGCCAAGGTTTAGCATGACGGAGCGTGACGAGAAAACTGGAATCCTGGTGCCGTTGACGGCTTGCAAAAACGACACAGGAGTCGCTTTTCGGTCGGAGCGCTGGGCGGGGAGAATGCTGACGTCAGCACCTGTGTCGACTAAGAATCGTTGTCCCGTAACTCTGTCCGTCACGTAGAAAAGGCGACTTGTGTGTTGGGCCGGACCACTCGTCGCCGTTAGAGGTCGGCCGGCCTGTTTCCCTGCCAAGCGCAGGGACGCCGACAGTGACGAGCGTCGTTTCGAAAACGGCGGTGGTAGTAGCAAACGCCAGGCGTTGTAGTTGAGGCTTCATTGCGAGTGCCCGTGCGTCTCGATCTGCTGGAACTACGGCTGCGTGGGCGACGAGACGCGCGGCGATGCTCCGCTCCACAGATGATGCGTTCCAAGCGCTCACACAAGGAGTCGAGCGCAGATTGCACTGCGGAAGACCAGGGAAGAGTTTGCAGAGCGGTTGTATTGTCACCCGGAGACGGTGACGTGACTGCGATAGTTGGGGTGGCTACTTCCATGACTTTGTCGGCCAAAGCGGCAAGTCCGGTAAGGTCCATGTTAGAGAGGCTGTCGCCAGGACCATCTGCACGTTAGCCGGGAGTCGTTGCAAAAACAGTTCGCGCAACAGGGTGTCGTCGATGAATCTCGCGTTGTTTCCGAGCAGCTGGCTCATTCGGCGAAGAAGTTGACTAGGGCGTCGGTCGCCGCGTTCTTCAGCGGACAGAAGCTGCTGGATGCGAGAACGTTGTGAAGTTGCTGTGCGCTGTAGCAGTGCTGCCTTGAGATCGTCATAGGCGGCGGCAGACAATGGGGAGTTCAGCAAATCTGCCACCTCATCAATGGCGGCGGGCGAGAGCGCTGCGACGGCGTAATGGAACTTCGAGGCTTGAGAGCGGATACCAGCGACTTGAAATTGCGCTTCGGCCTGAAGAAACCACGCCGAAGGATGCTGGTCCCACTACTGCGGGAGGCGGACAGCGATGGCGGAACAGGAGGGCTCACCGCGTTCTCCGGAATGGTTCTGGCCTTGAGCTCTCGTAGCGTCGGTCTGGTCCATGGTCGTCTCTACCACAGGAGCGTATGGCAGTATCACGTCCGGGTCACCAAACTGTGGCGACGAGCGACCACGTAGACCGTTAAAGTCTCGGGTTCTCGCAGGAGAGGAAGAACCGACTGTCCGTCTCTTAGCGTAGCATTCTTTTTTTTTTAATGATCTCCTTCGGAACGCTAGCCCGTGCCGGAGCGCCAGCCGCTCGAGCCTCGTGTAGACGCGAGCGTCTACGTCATCCCTCGTGCGACGCCGATGCTGCTGCCGCTACAGTCCCGACGTACTTAGATGCTTGAGTGCTTACGGCACCGGATACCATGGTCCGTGCGTGAGGAAAGGCCAAAGTTTGAGGATACCATATTTTCTTGCGGTTCTTCTTTTTTAAACAATATTCGAATTTTTTTTAGAAAATAACAGCACCAATACGTGGACGTAAATTCACGCATGCAAAAATGCTTGTTCATACTTATACCGCTGTTGTGCACTACAGTTTTCAATATTAAAACTTCAGTTTTGGGCACTTGCAGCATGCAATTTACTCCCCATTTAACTTGACAAGATAGCTAGATAAGAGCTCATAACGTTGAAATTGATAACGGCATGCCTGCCTGGAATAGAAACTTCAAGGTGGCATCACTACCTTCAACGTTAAATTATTTTTGACATATCAATGGCCCTGTGAACGCAGGAACGGTTTTTTGTTGTATTGCAGAAGCGCCATCGAATATTTCAGCTCAACTTGATTTTTTCTTCAGGGCACCTTCGGCGTGCCCGGATTGACAGCTCGGATGTGAACCAAGTAGGCGCTTATAAGACGCTGTATACACATTTTGTCATTTTGCTCACCTTCTTCAGATGGGTCATCGTAATGTCAAAGACGATGGTCCGCTTGTACGGACGGTGCTTATCGTAAGTCTGCATATATTGACCTGTGTTGTTTAACCGTAGGTTGCGGCGATATTCTGCTTGTACATGGTTGCAGATCTGTCAGAAAACGAAGAGAAATGTCGTTGTTTTGGCCGAAAGCCTAAACACTGATTTCGGTAGAAAATAATTACGCAACTCTACCAATAAAGGTTCGCAGTTTTATTGAATGTATAAATTGCTGTGAGCATGCGTGAACTAATAAAATTACCATGCATGTTTGTCAAGCGCGCAGAGGCAAACATGAGCGCATCTCGCTCGATGACCACGGACACTCGCTGTCAAAATGCTGGAATGAAGAAGAGCCCAAGCAGCGGCGAGCGAACGCGTCTAGCTGCCTCGAACCGGAACGCGTGCGCGAAGTTTGGGATTACGGGACCTTCAACGCTAGGGGCGCCAGAACACAGCGCGCACGACGCCACCATACATTTCCGTTCGCCTTGTCTCCGCAACCGTCACACTTTACATGCAACACTGGGCGAGCGCCGCGAATTGTTCGAATAGATTCCCGCATAGTGAGTGAAGAAACTTCATTCGATAGACCAAGCTTTGGTGCCTAGAGGTGGGAGGCATTCTTATTTCATGTAGCCGTGGCCCTGTGCAGAAGGTTAGCACCGTTCACGGTAAGTGAGTTGTTATCATGCTATGGTATCATCAGCCGATGCTCAATAGACGAGTATAAATAGTCTATTTTGTCTGTGTCTTTCCACACGTAACATATTGATGGAGGTTTTCGATCCCAGTCTTCGTGATGGAGTTCCGCAGCTGTAGGTACATCGAGTTTGTAACCATGGGTCCCCGCGAAGAGACATCAACAACGGCTGCGACTCGTGAGACTGCTGCCGTCCTGAGACTGCTCCACCAGCGCGTCTCTGGTGTGTTCGCTGTCCTGGAGGAACACAACGTTGATGAATAGGTGGAGCTCTATGAATAGGTCAGTGCTAAAACAGGTGGGACCCAACGATTACGCTCGCCAATTTCATATTTTGCCTCAGCGACGTAATTATTCTTAATTTTTATATACGCATAAATATTTGTCAGCCGTAGGATGATCAAGCCATTGTTAAGACATTTAATTCATTAGCAAAACGCCAATAATTGAACCTCATTTTTAATTATGGTTTTCCTATAGTGTGTTTAATCTTATATTAACGGTAAACTAAATAAAAAACAATGTTAGCTGTGCATAACGTGTTTGCACATTGAGGTATCCACTTGGACGAACTCGACTTTATAGAAAAATGATGGCCTCAAAACGCAGATTTACCAAAAATGTGTTGTATTTTATTATACTTTCATGATTGCAGTTTTAGGCGTGATTGCTACTGCTAGAAAAATTTGTGCTGCAATCGGTGTGAGAGATCACGTAGGCAAAGCTACAACGTAGGCTGCTTTGGAAGTAGAAAAGCAGGCTTAAAATGAAAGTTTTTTTAAAGCCAGGAGGGGGAGCGACAGTGGGGCTATCAGTCACGGATCATATATGATAAATAACAAGACATCGAAAACAATTCAGAAAAAAATCTAATCGTTGCGATGGGCAATGGCGCGTTCCCCATGGGCAAGCAAGCCTAGTTTCACAATGGTTTGGCTGTACTTGTCGGCGATAAGGTAGCCTCGCTGCCTACGGGATTTTCTGAGCCAACTCGTATGCTCGTTTGCCATAGTCGGAAGTTCGAATCCTTCTAGAAGGTCTTTTTTTGTCAATGGCGAGCTTGAAATTCACCTCCTCTAGTACAACACATTTGCAGACTTTTGTTTTATTTGAATATACTGCAGGCCATTCACGGCCCGTGCAGGAGTGGTACATAGATGCAATAAAAAAATAATAATTACAAGTCGATACACTGAATGCAGTTAATAAAACAGTCGATGTTATTGCAACACACAATATCGTTAGTTAACGTGTTCCACTGGGAAATGGCCGACGGAAAAAGGGAATGCGTGTGAACATTAACACGACTTGGGGGAAGATAGATTGTTTTGGAGTGAGTAAGTCTGGTTGAACGTTTTCGAGGATCTTGCAGGTAATGAGAACGTGCTATTTGGAAATGACCATGGTATAATTGATACATGAATTTCAGTCGCGAAATTGCTCTTCTCTGCGAGAGGGGTTTTAGGTTAGCCCTTGCTAGCAGACCCGAGACACTGGACTGCCTTTTGTAGTCCGAATATACAAACCTAATTGCTAATTTTTGTATGCGTTCTATTTTATTTATAAGGCATTTTTGATGAGGGCTCCAGATTAGATCAGCGTATTCTAGGCATGGTCTTATTAGTGTTTTGGACGCATTTAGTTTGAGGTGTGGTGGTGCAGCGCGCAGTCTCCTTTTTAAAAAGGACAGTTTGCCTATAGCTTTTTGACACATGGTCGAAATATGAGGCTCCCAATTAAGGTTAGGCGTCAGTTTAATGCCTAGGTATTTTACCTGGTTGCTTTTGTTGATTGTTGATCTTGCTTTCGATCTTCCTTTCCTTTCGATGCCGAGAGCGAATGGGGCTACAGTAATCCAGGTACAATCAAATTAGCAAGGCCGACTGAGCGTCAACAAAGACACTCCCTCACCGGAAAAGGAATTGGCCTCCCTGCTGTAGCATTTTGCCACTACCTCTCGAATGATTCCCACAATTAACCCACGGCCCTCAGTCCCCAGCAGTTGCAGAGCATCTGGCGAACGCGGCGGTCTGACCTGTAACGCAGCAGAGCGAGCTAAGAATCTCTGGGTCCGGACAGGACGACAATGGAAACTGACCCTGTCAACTTTTAATTGCCGAACTCTGTCGAGTCAGGCTAGCTTAGCAGGACTCTTTGAGGAACTATTAGACATTGTTTGGAATATCATCGGCCTTAGCGAGATTAGGAGAACTTGTGAGGCTTATACATTGCTGAATAGCGGCCAATACGGGGTGAGATTCCTAATACATAAGGACACAGCAGGCAACATTGACGAATTCTACAGCATTATTGAGAGGGTAGCTGTAGCCGTAATCAAACTTAATAAGAGGTATATATTAAAGGTAGTACAAGCCTGCGCTCCCACATCCAGTCACGGTGATGATGAAGTAGATAAGTTTTATGAAGATGTTGAATCAGCGATGAGAAAACTGCAAGCTCAGTATACAGTAGTAATGGGCGACTTCAATGCAAAAGTGGGGAAAAAGCAGGATGGCGAAAAAGCAGTTGACAACTACGTTGTTTATTCTAGGAACGCCCATGGAGAGGTGCTGGTAGAATTCGCAGAAAGCAATAAGCTTCGAATTATGAACCCCTTTTTTCAAGAAGCGTAGCAACAGAAAAATGGACGTGGAAAAGCTCTAAAGGTGAAACTAGAAATGAAATTTATTTCATACTTTCTGCTGATCCCAGCATAGCGCAGTATGTAGAACTGAGTGAGTGAGTAAAATCTTCATTGAATATAAATAAAATGAGGCACGATGGTTGGAGCCCCTATTCCAGGGCCCCACTGCACGAGCGGCTCGCTGGGCCTGGTCCAGGAGAGCCAACTGGCTTTCCCGACCCTCGTCCACAAGCCATGCCTCCCACTGCCTATTCCTCATTAGTGGATGTTGGTCTAATATGGGGCTGTCTATGTGTGTAGGCCTCCTGGTGTACTCCCATGTGGTGTGTTTTAGTGCGGGTGTGGCTGTGCACCACGGGCACTCGTCAGTGAACCTCGTGGGGTGTATTCTGTGTAGGTGATGCAGGTTGGGGTATGTATTAGTCATAATACGACGCCAGTCGCTCTCCTGTTGGCTGTTTAAATCGGAGTGAGGATTTCCAAAACGTCGCCTCTCCTGCCTTTGCTGTAGGAGGATGTCACGAGAATTCGGTGGAAGGTCGTCGCTGGGCCATGCCGTTGCTCGGACGTTTAATCCTCGAGCAATACGGTCTGCCCTCCCGTTTTCTTCCAGTCGTTCGTGTGCCGGACACCATATGATAGTGTGTAGAAGTGATGGGTAGGGTAAAGTGCAGTGATCATAAGATAGTGAGGGCTAGGAATCACCTCAATTTGCAGAGAGAAAGATTAAAATTGATCAAGAACAAAGATGTCCACCTAGAGGGAGCAAGGGTAAAAGCAGACAAATTCAAGCTGTTATTTGCAAACAAATATCCACCCTTAGAACAGAGCGATGAAGATGACAGAAATAATGAATGAAACCATAAGTAGGCTGGCTTCAGAGGCGGTAATTGAAGTGGGAAACAAGGCACCAAGACAACCAGTAGGCAAGCTCTCCCGACTAACTAAGTACTTAATAAAGAAACAATTAAGAATGAAAGTGTCGAACTCTAGAGATGAGATAGATCTCGTGGAACTGTCAAAACTGATCAACAAGGTGAAAATAAGTGATATTCGAAACAACAACGTGGGAAAGGTGGCCGTAAAGAATGCACGCAGCCTGAAATCATTGAGCAGGAAACTTATCATAGGACAAACCAAGATGTATGCACTGAAAGATTGGCAAGATAATATCATCAGCAATCTCGAAGATATTGTAAAAGCAGTGGAAGAATTCTGTACTGACGTGTAGAGTACCCAGAGGATTCAGGATACGTCAATTAGAAACAGTAATGAACAGGATACAGAAACTCCTCCTATAACTTGCGATGAGGTCAGAAGGGCCTTGCAAAACACGAAACAAGGAAGAGCGGAAGGAGAAGATGGAATAACAGTCAATTTAATCATAGATAGAGGAGACATAATGCTTGAAAAATTGGCGGCTTTTTATACAAAGTGTCTATCGACTGCAATGGTCCCAGAAAAGTGGAAGAATGGAAAGGTTATACTAATCAACAAAAAGAAAGACGTTAAGGAATTGAAGAATTAAAGGTCCATTACCTTACTCCCAGTTTTATATAAAATATTATTACATGTAAAAAGACACAGACGAAAGAGGCTATTTACAGACTATTTACACTAGACTGGAGCCAGAGCACCAGGCCGACATTCACTCGACAGACGCACTTCGCCGTCGTTCTCACGGCGGCTCGTCTGCCGAGTATCCTTCGATAATATCGAAATACTACCCCCCGGCGGCAAAAGCACCGTCACGGTGCTGTTAAATATCCAAGCCACGTGGAGAGTTGTAGGGCTTTAATATTTGGGGTTTTACGTGCCAAAACCACTTTCTGATTATGAGGCACGCCGTAGTGGAGGACTCCGGAAATTTTGACCACCTGGGGTTCTTTAACGTGCACCTAAATCTAAGCACACGGGTGTTTTCGCATTTCGCCCCCATGGAAATGCGGCCGCCGTGGCCGGGATTCGATCCCGCGACCAGTTGTAGGGCTTGAGTCGGGCGACGTGGACAATGTCACTGGCTGTCACAGCAGAGGACGTAGTGGGCGTGGGTGGAACGGTTTCGTAGGTGACATCTGTCACTTGGCGAAGCACGCGATATGGGCCCGTGTAGCAGGAAAGCAGTTTTTCACAAAGGCCGACTTTACGCGATGGTGACCAAAGCAACATGAGGGTTCCGGGCACAAAATCGACATCACGGTGACGGAGGTCGTAGCGCTGCTTTTCTTTGTCTTGAGAGACTTGTAGACGAGCGCGCGCAAGTTGGCGAGCATGGTCAGCATGGGCGATAGCATCACGGGCATAAGCGCTAGTTGATGCTGTGCTGGACGGAAGCACAGTGTCGAGTGGTAGCGTGGGTTCACGGCCATACAAGAGGTAAAAAGGAGAAAAGCCAGCAGTGTCGAGACGGGAAGAGTTATGCGCAAAGGTGATGTAAGGTAGAGCCTGGTCGCAGTCACGGTGGTCGTCTGAAACGTTATTGGATAGCATTTCTGTAAGGGTGCGGTTCAAACGCTTAGTGAGGCCGTTCGTTTGAGGGCGGTAGGAGGTGGTAAATTTAAGCTGTATTGAGCAGGCACGCATGATGTCGTCACTGACTTTGGCTAAGAACGTACGGCCACGGTCTGTTAGCAATTGACGCGGAGCACCATGAATTAAAACGATATTATGCAGGAGGAAGTCCGCAACATCAGTTGCGCAACTGGTCGGAATAGCGTGGGTTACGGCATAGCAGGTCGCGTAGTCCGCCGCGACTGCAACCCACTTGTTTGCTGATGTAGATTCCGGAAATGGGCCGAGAAGGTCTAAGCTGACACGATGGAAGGGCTCGGCAGGGATGTCGAGCGGCTGCAGGTAACCAGTGGGGAGCTGGGAAGGCTTCTTGCGTCGTTGACAAAGTTCACAAGCGGCGACGTAACGTCGTACGGAACGGGCAAGGCCCGGCCAGAAAGAACGGCGACGTACCGGTCATAGGTTCGAGATACGCCGAGGGGTCCTGCCATTGGTGCGTCGTGAAGCTCTTCTAAAACGGTTGAGCGAAGGTGTTTAGGTACTACAAGCAGGAACTCAGAGCTGTCCGGATGAAGGTTACGACGGTACAGAGTACCGTCGCGGAGGACGAAGAGGCGTAGTGTGGCGTCGGCCGGAGAGTGTTCAAAACGGTTGATGAGTGCTCTTTTGTAGGCGTCACGACGTTGCTCGTCGGCGAAATGAAGCAGCTGCGACACAGAGAATACGCAAGTAGCACTGGTAATATTGGAGGAGTGAGGGTCGTCAACAGGGTAACGCGACAAGCTCTCAGCATCTTGGTGCAGGCGGCCAGACTTGTACACCACGAAATATGAAAATTCTTGTAGCCTCTAAGCCCATCGACCAAGCCGGCCTGTAGGATCTCTTAGCGATGAGAGCCAGCAGAGAGCATGATGGTCAGTGACTACGGAAAAAAGGCGACCGTAAAGGTAAGGACGGAACTTCGCTACCGCCCAGACTACATCAAGGCATTCTCGTTCCGTAATGGAATAGTTGCGCTCCGATGGTGTGATCAAGAAACGCCAATGTATGAAAGCCGCTGACCCTACAGCTAGAATAGAACTGGCAGAACTTTCGAACTTAATCAACAAGCGTAAGACAGCTGACATAAGGAAGTATATTATGGATAGAATTTAACATGCTCTCAGGAACGGAGGAAGCCTAAAGACAGTTAAGAAGAAACTTGGAATTGGCAAGAATCAGATGTATGCGTTAAGAGACAAAGCCGGCAATATCATTACTAATATGGATGAGATAGTTCCGAGGAGTTCTATAGAGATTTATACAGTACCAGTGGCACCCACGACGATAATGGAAGAGAAAATAGTCTAGAGGAATTTGAAACTCCAAAGGTAACGCCGGAAGAAGTAAAGAAAGCCTTGGGAGATATGCAAAGGGGGAAGGCAGCTGGGGAGGATCAGGTAAGAGCAGATTTGTTGAAGGATGGTGGGTAGATTGTTCTAGAGAAACTGGCCACCCTGTATACGCAATGCCTCATGACCTCGAGCGTACCGGAATCTTAGAAGAACGCTATTATAATCCTAATCCATAAGAAAGGGGACGCCAAAGGCTTGAAAAATTATAGGCCGATCAGCTTACTGTCCGTTGCCTACAAACTATTTACTAAGGTAATCGCAAATAGAATCAGGAACACCTTAGACTTCTGTCAAGCAAAGGACCAGGCAGGATTCCGTAAAGGCTACTCAACAATAGATCATATTCACACTATCAATCAGGTGATAGAGAAATGTGCGGAATATAACCAACCCTTATATATAGCTTTCACTGATTACGAGAAAGCGTTTGATTCTGTCGAAACCTCAGCAGTCATGGAGGCATTACGGAATCAGGGTGTAGACGAACCGTATGTAAAAATACTGAAAGATATCTATAGGGACTCCACAGCCACCGTAGTCCTCCATAAAGAAAGCAACAAAATCCCAATAAAGAAAGGCGTCAGGCAGGGAGATACAATCTCTCCAATGCTATTCACAGCGTGTTTACAGGAGGTATTCAGAGACCTGGATTGGGAAGAATTGGGGATAAAAGTTAATGGAGAATACCTTAGTAACTTGCGATTCGCTGAAGGTATTGCCTTGGCTCATATTGACTCAGGGGACCAATTGCAATGCATGCTCACTGACCTGGAGAGGCAATGCAGAAGAGTGGGTCTAAAAATTAATCTGAAGAAAACTAAAGTGATGTTTAACAGTCTCGGAAGAGAACAGCAATTTACAATAGGCAGCGAGGAACTGGAAGTCGTAAGGGATTATATCTACTTAGGGCAGGTAGTGACGGCGGATCCCGATCATGAGACGGAAATAATCAGAAGAATAAGAATGGGCTGGCAGGCATTCTCAGATCATGAACAGCAGGTTGCCATTATCCCTCAAGAGAAAAGTGTATAATAGCTGTGTCTTACCAGTACTCACCTACAGGGCAGAAACCTGGAGGCTTACGAAAAGGGTTCTTCTCAAATTGAGGACGACGCAACGAGCTACGGAAAGAAGAATGATAGGTGTAACGTTAATGGATAAGAAAAGAGCAGATTGGGTGAGGGAACAAACGCGAGTTAATGACATCTTAGTTTAAATCAAGAAAAAGAAATGGGCATGGGCAGGACATGTAATGAGGAGGGAGGATAACCGATGGTCATTAAGGGCTACGGACTGGATCCCAAGGGAAGGGAAGCGTAGCAGGGGGCGGCAGAAAGTGAGGGGGGCGGATGAGATTAAGAAGTTCGCAGGGACGGCATGGCCACAATTAGTACATGACCGGGGTTGTTGGAGAAGTATGGGAGAGGCCTTTGCCCTGCAGTGGGCGTAACCAGGCTGATGATGATGACGATGATGATGATGATGATGATAATGATGGTGATGTGAGGAGGCGGCTAGCATAAGCAATAACGCGACCCTGGCCACGCTGACCCTGGGATAAGACGGCACCTGCGCAATGACCGCTGGCATCTGTACGCAATTTTGTAGGGGCATCAGGATGGAAGTGGGCTAGAATGGGTGGTGAGGAGAGAAGAGTAACGAGACGAGAGAAGGCGGCGGCTTCTGCTGTACCCCACGAGAATTGTACGCCTTTCTTCAAAAGATTAGTGAGGGGTCTAGCAATTGCCACAAAATCTTGAATAAAACGGCGAAAGTACGAGCATAACCCTACAAAACTTCGAACGTCTGCGGCTGTCTTCGGAACCGGCAAGTCTCGGACAGTGCGAGTTTTCTCGGGATCAGGCTGTACTCCGGAAGCGTCAACGAGGTGGCCTAGAACAGTAATTTGGCGGCGGCCGAAACGACATTGCAGTTGCAGCTTCACCTTTCGAAATACATCAAGTATAGCTGTTAGACGGTCAAGATGAGTGTCGAACGTGGGCGAGAAGACGATGACGTCGTCTAGGTAGCAGAGACATGTCGACCATTTGAAACCTCAGAGCAAGGAGTCCATTATACGTTCAAAGGTGGCTGGGGCGTTGCATAATGCAAACGTAATTTCTTTAAATTAGTATAGGCGATCAGGTGTGATGAACGTGGTTTTTTTCTCTGTCCATATGGTCAACAGCAATCTGCCAGTATCCAGAACGAAGATCAATAGAAGAGAAATAGCTGGAACCGCGGAGGCAGTCAAGGACGTCGTCTATACGTGGGAACGGGTAGACGTCCTTCTTAGTAATGTTGTTCAGATGCCGGTAGTCTACACAGAAGCGCCACGTGCCATCCTTCTTCTTAACCAAGACTACAGGTTGCAGGTATCGACTACAGGTATCGCCAGTAAGAATCCAAAGCTTGACCGCGAGCGTCTAGCCTAAAGGGCGATCGTCGAAGTCGAAAATATCTGTGTAGGACGATAATACTTGATAAAGGTCTTCAGCCTGCGCAGAAGACTAATCAGTCGCAACCATTTTCTGCTTCTTGGGATTGGCGGCGAGGCTGGCACGAGGGGCCTGCTAAGCTCGCAAGAAGGATCGGTCGATAAAGTTGCCACGTGATGGTCGCCGAGGCAATCAACGTTGGCAAGGCAAATACCTCGCGGTAGAATTTGCTTTGCCAATCCAATGTTAAAGATAAGCATAAAAGTGCGGTTTGCAGTAATAGCAAGTATACTGTGAGGCACGGTAACGTCATACTGTAGTGGAATGTCCGGCAGAGGAGTGACGAGGTACTCGCCATCAGGGGCTGGTGGGGAAGACAAGAGTTCAGTTTAGGCTATTGATTTTGGCGGCAGGCGAATAAAGCCGGTGGGGCGTAGACGGCACTGGGGTGCGTCAGAAGGTTCTGCGAGAATCGGCATCTCAAGGCGAAGGGTACTGCCAGAGCAGTCAAAAAGAGCAGAATGCGCGGAAAGAAAATCGAGGCCGAGAATGAGGTCTTGGGGGCAATGAGAAATCAAGGTGAAGAGGACAGGAGTGTGGCGGCCGGCGATGCTAACCCGTGCCGTACACATGCCGATGATAGGCACAGTACCGCCATCCGCAACACGGACGACGCGTGCCGACGCTGGGGTGAGGAGCTTGTTCTGTCGTCGTCGGAAGGCAGCACTCATAATAGAAAGATGTGCCCTTGTATCGATGAGTCCCGTGACAGGATATCCATCAACCTCAACGTCAAGAAGGTTTTGGTTCGTGTTTAACGTGGGCAGAGGATTTGAGGGCAGTGTCGACAACGCAGCGTCACCTCCAGAAGCTGCAGTGCCTAGTTTTCCGGCTGGGCCCGGGAGGTGATAGGCGGCGAAGAGAAGCGGCGGTCCTGTCCCTCCAAGCCAGAGAACACACCAGGGTCGAGATGTTGGGCAACTGTGACGATTCGAGCAGTCGCACCATCCGAAGCCGTTGCAGAGGCGGGCTCGTCACCGGCAGGCATGGTGACAAGCTCGATGTACCGACCACTCCGGAGTTCAGTGGCGAGGACGGGGATTGCTGACCTCCACCAGAATGTTACGTGTAGAAAGACACAGACAAAAGAGGGTATTTACCGACTATTTACACTAGCCAGGAGCCAGAGCGTCAGGCCGACATTCACTCGCGCCAAGGGCACAGACCCACTTCGTCGTCGTTCTCACGACGGCTCGTCTCTCGCGTATCTACCGATAATATGGTAATAATATTTGCCAAAATAATCTCTAATAGAATAAGGGCAACACTGGACTTTAGTCAACCAAGGGAACAGGCTGGCTTCAGGAAGGGATACTCTACAATGGATCGCATCCATGTCATCACATCCATATCGAGAAATCCATAGAGCGCATTAAGCCTCTCTATATTAATACGTGTACTTGTCTTCATCACGCGACACGTTTCACCGCCTAACAAATGTTATCGAACAGCGCAGGACGCGCTTGCCATGTGTCGGAAGTTTCTGGAATGTTATCGATAGTTCCATCCACTATCTGTGACTGAACGTCGTGTAATCTGATTGCATATGTGCGCGACGCGAATAATGTAGAACTTTGTGGAAGGCGCGCGGGTCCGAGCGATTAGTCTAGAACATTCGACGATTGATGCATAAAAGCCGACGTGCTTGACCCGTTGACCAGCTTTCGACGATCGCCAACTGTGTTCGCCGCTGTCGCCGTTCTTTGAGTGTAGCCTGTTTTTTGGGGCACAAGTTCGCGCAATAAAACGCTAGTTACGTCTTTCCCAGTTTGGCTGCTTTCTGCACCGTCACTACCGCGTGACAATGTGGCTTTCATAGATTACGAAAAGGCATTTGATTCAGTAGAGATACCAGAAGTCATAGAAGCATTGCCTAATCAAGGTGTACAGACCACTTACGTAAGTACTTCGGAAACTATGTATAGAAGTTTCATATATACCTTAATTCTACACAACAAAAGCAGGAAGGTACCTGTAAAGAAAGGGGTGAGACAGGGAGACACAATCTCTCCATTGCTATTCACTACGTGCTTGGAGGAAGTATTCAAGCTATTATACTGGGAAGGCTTAGGAGTAAGGATCGACGGCGAATACCTCAGTAACCTTCGGTTTGCCGATGACATTGTTCTATTGAACAACAATGCAGATAAATTACAACAAATGATTGATGACCTTAACAGACAGAGTGTGAAAGTGGGGTTGAAGATTAATATGCAGAAGAAAAAAATCATGATGAAGAGCCGGGCACGAAAACAACAGTCCTAGGTCACCAGTCAGCCGCTAGCGTCTGTGAAGGAGTACGTTTACAGGTCAATTAATCACAGAGAACTCAGATCATGAGAAGGAAATTTATAGGAGAATAAATATGGTTTAAATCGCATACGGCAGAGATTGTCAGCTCCTGACTGGAATCTTATCATTATCATTGAAAAGGAAGCTGTACAATCAGTGCATTTTACCAGTGCAAACATATGGGGCAGAGGCTTGGAGAAGGACAAAGATGCTTGAGAACAAGTTAAGGACCGCGCAAAGAGCGATGGAACAGTGATTGCTAGGCATAACGATACGAGACAGCAAGAGAGCTGTTTGAGATGAGAGAGCAAACGGGTGTAGCCGATATTATAATTCACATTAACAGAAAGAAATGGAGCTGGGCAGGTGATGTAATGCGCCAGTTAGATAACCGTTTGACCATTAGGGCTACAGAATGGGTACCAAGAGAAGGGAAACGCAGTCGAGGACGGCAGAAAACAAAGTGGAGCGATGAAATTAGGAAATTCGCGGGCGCTAGTTGGAATCGGTTGGCGCAGGACAAGGGTAATTGGAGATCACAGGGAGACGCCTTCGTACTGCAGGGGACATAAAACGATGATGATGATCATGATGATGATCATGATAATGATGATGATGACGACGACATCGGCAACGACGACGACGATGTATTTTGGAACAGATCGAAAAGCGCTCGCATAGTTATGTTTCTTTTGTCACGTCAAATGCACATATTCTGGTAACAGAAATCCACGGAACAGTACAAGTATGCGCGTTATTACACGTATGCCGATTTCACTACAAAACTGGTCAAGGGCCAGCAACATCGCTTTGTCCGGCCTGCTTTTATATCATCGCCTTCCTCATTTTCGCGCACGAAGTCGGATACCAATCCTGATTTCAGGAGCATTCGCAGTTTACCGCGATAACTTAATAAATAGTTTCTTACTTATAGTGAAGAATTTCGTTGTCAATAAACTCGGACTAGCTTTGTATAGTATTAAACGGTATGATGAGGCGCATATTATTTCAGCGGAAAGCCAAAATTTCCAGATCATTAGGTTTTAAAAGAATCCCTCTTTTACATTTCATTTGATTGCTTTGTTGGACGTTGAAATGCTGACATTGAGCAATTTTAAATTCACGCCTGTTTAGCGGAAATCCCGCGATTAGTATCCATATTGACATTGGAGTCGGAGATGGCAGTACTGACGCTCACCTATGGTTCAGACTCGCAATATACTGCAGATACAATCGACAACGGGTCTACGCTAATCTTGTCTATTAAATTTGGTCAAACTGTAATGATAGTAAGTCTCGTAATGGTCTCCCGCTAAAGTTTGCAATAATAATAAGGGCTACGTCTATTACTAATTAAGAAATTTTCGGACACATATGTGGAAAGCGATGCTTATCTCAGCAATTTTGCTTGTGAAAAAGGACTTCAGTAGGACTGGGTTCCAATTTGGCAATTCGAATTGGTGACAAACAAACATTAGAATGCCCTTCAACCTACAGTTGAATTTTGCGTGCGTGAGTTGGGGTTGAGATAGGGACGGAGTTATTGCGCACCGTATTTAATGGCGTCACTTCTCGCGGGAGGTTGGAATCTATCGGAATCGGCGGAATATTTAACGTATTTAACGTAACACTATTTTTACAATGCCGCCTCGCAAAAATGACTTACCTTTCATTTCAGGCAATTTGACGCTAATTCTCTGCAGGTTGATTGTGCGGTGAGTTCAATAAAAGGGAGTTTTAAAAGTGCGACAGAATGACGTCAGTAGAGTTATTTCTTTTATAAAAGTTTGAGGGAAAAGCACTCTCGTCGTCATGCGGGTAAAACGTGCCTGTGCACTGTTCGCTTGGCTATAAGTAAGCCGCAGACTTATGTGCTGAATCTTGCTCAGGCATCCAATAATAAATATTGGTTTCGGCAGCTCGCAAATTAATTTTTTTTTCTTGATATCGCCCAGACAGACAACACGCCGTGGTATCCTAGTGGCCCTTCGCTGTATTACTAAGCTCGAGGTCGTGGGTGCGATTCTGACAGCGGTTGCCACACTTCGAGTAAGGCGAAACACAACACTCTTGTGTACGGCGCCTTTCCTTCAGGTTAAATAAGCTGCAGGTGGTCCAAAATAATCGTGAGTATCTCACAAGCATATCGTGGATTTTGCATGTAAAACTATAGAACTTATTTTTAATATCTTATTGAAGACTAAGCTTTGTATATTAGCGCAACGACGAAATAAGGACTTAAGTGGCATAAAGGAAGTAAAACACGGGCTATAATCTTCAAGTGTCTATGTTAGCAATCCACGTGCACCGGCCCTATTTGGGATTTATTCTTTGAAGATGTTAACCTTTCACAGCATGCACACATGCAATAAAGTTTGCAATTATTCCACACTTTGCAAAGCGCTGGTAAACTTGCGTTAAAATATATTTTGTGACCGCCTAGTTTTAACAAAGTGCTCTTTAATCAGTTCAAAACATTTAAATGAAGCACTCGTGGATTTGGTGCTACAATTCTTTTATATACGTCTTGAAGCTTTTGACAGTGTCAGAATTCTTTCCAAATAATATGCCTTCTGAACACATAAAAAGCAACTCAATTCCTGAATTGCAAAACGTGAAGTGAACATTAGGCATGAAGGTGACGATCAAACATTTACATTTACGCATTTAAGCAATTCTATTTGCTGCGCATGTAATGAGGGTCACTTCGAGTAACGATACGGAAAATATGATATTAATTCTGCTTAATATTATATAATGGTATGAAGGAGAGATTTGCTGTGTGTCGCCCAAGTTCTCTTTGTTTATGCACATTGCATGTAAGGGGGCGATTTCTAGACACAGCGAATATCGCGTTTGGCCCCAGTTGCTGGTTCTGTTGCGCAGCAGACACAAGTTCTGCAAACCTGATACTTGTAAAAAGAAACACGTTTTTTGTCGAGCGCACTCTCGCAAATTATACTTGGAGATTGTTCTAAAAAATTTGATTTTTACGTGGGTCACGTGGTCCTCTCGGCGGCTTCATGTGCTAAGCAACTTTGCTCGTTCTGAGATTCTCGCTTGTATTTGCGGGCAGGCTTTTCTTATGACTGTACATACTTTCCTTTGTTTTCTTACGCCGTTTACCTTTTATGCCGTTTAATGGCTCAGATGGTATCTCTTCCTGATTACCACACATTTCAGCTCGTTGGACGACCCAGCCCCTGATCAATTGCATCTTTCGGCATGTGAAGACCTAGTTCAAGTTTACCAGTTTCCTCATTTTTGGTGTACGGTACATCGCTGGTCCTGCATCATGGTGCTCACCCCGTGAGGAGTCGCGTATTCGCGGAAGCGGTCGCACTCCTCAAACACAGCGTAGGCGCCGATTTTATGTTCATTCGTATCGTCCACCTTGGGCGTGTATGAGCGGGCTTGCAAGGTGACTGAAACGGCGTAGACGGGTGGAGGGTTGATTCCTTTTTGGCTGATGCAGGTCACCATTTTGGCGGCCTCCTCCTGCAGCAACAGTGCAAGCACACGATACTTTTCACATCTGTAAGTAGTCTTTCCTGAGAATAATGATATATTAGACCTAAGAATTGCTATTTTTGTTACTCACCCACCATCGTTAACCAATAGCACAAGAATGCACGACCATGAAAAGAATTGCGCAATAGTTTCACGGAGCTCGATTACAGGCAGCTCATCGAGGCCGATAAACGTGCGTATTAGAAGTTATAGGGTATCGTGGAGCATTGTTCTCTTTTGAAAAACTTTCCAAGTGTGCTTTCACCTATAAGACAAAATTTGACTGCTTCTATTCGAGGCTTTCTTGATACGCCGTCCAATTAGCACACTTGTAGCTCAAGGCACATTGTCGCAAAAAGCGGAAACGTGTGGTTTCAGCGAACTAATGATGGCGACGGATACTGTCCTCTCCAGTGGGCTCTTGTTCCTTATAATACACTACCGGAAGCACATTAGATTGACTGGGAATCATTTTCTACCTGACCACTCGACTTCAATTCAGTCACGTACATGATTCGGCTGTTGACACATTTCGTGCAAAAGTCAAAATTATTGCGGTTGATCGAACAATATAAACGTGCGTCGCGGTAACAAGTGGACATGGCGCCATGCAGTGAAGCACAGCCCTACGGCATCGACCTTGAGAAGTGTAAGGCATTGAGGTGGGGTCTCAATGCAATAAATGTATTTGCGAACTCAGCTGAATAAGTGTTGCATTACACTGGAATTAATGATAGTCAGGTAGTGGTGACGGTGAAGACAGCAGCAACTCTGTGAATGACGAAACTAACGTTTTATTGGGGCGCACATGTGCCGTCAAAAACAGACTGCACTCAAAGAACGACGGTGGTGGCGCGCACAGTCGGTGATCGTGGAAAATCTGATCAGAGGGTCAAGCACTTTTATACATGAGCCATACATCAGCCAGAGCACTTCAGCCAGAGTATTCGCTGGTGCCCGCGTGTCTTCCAGGAAGTACAACACAATGCGCGTCGCGCGTACAAGGAATAAGGTTATGCAAGGTTCGGCGACAACAGACAACGGATACTCCCATCGATGACATTCGAGAAATCACCGATACATACAGGTGCATCCTGCGCTGAGCGATAACATTTGTTAGACGCTGAAACGCGGTCAGCCGATAAAGATGAACAAGTACACGTGTAAGTACCCTCCTCTTAGAAAGCAAA
This sequence comes from Dermacentor variabilis, assembly GCF_050947875.1. NCBI lineage: Eukaryota > Metazoa > Arthropoda > Arachnida > Ixodida > Ixodidae > Dermacentor > Dermacentor variabilis. The sequence goes on from NC_134575.1 coordinate 87,063,304, forward strand.
ATTCCGATGCTGCAAACAAGAAAGCGAAAAACAAAAGTACAGTCAGCAGCAAAAATTAACCAAGCAACGAAGAAACAAAGTCCCGAGGTTCGAAGCGCTCGTAGAACGTCTTAAGGCGCACAACATGGAATATTCCACGTCGCCTGCGGCGCCGCTGTGATTACGAAATACCGTCTGGCACAACATCATAGTGCAGTGCGCCAATGCGTCAGATAATCTCGTAAGCTTGTGAAAAAGCGTCGCAATTGCTCCTCACTTAGTTGTCGTCAGTGTATCCATGTCTAAACCCGAACGTGGTCGCCGGGCTGGTGTTCCACGTAGCATCGTCGAAGATTGTAGTGTCGGCTCTCGGCCCTCAGCTGGTTCTTGATGAGCACGCGGGCGAGTTAGTAGTATTTGGGGTTTTACGTGCCAAAACCACTTTCTGATTATGAGGCACGCCGTAGTGGAGGACTCCGGAAATTTTGACCACCTGGGGTTCTTTAACGTGCACCTAAATCTAAGCACACGGGTGTTTTCGCATTTCGCCCCCATCGAAATGCGGCCGCCGTGGCCGGGATTCGATCCCGCGACCTCGTGCTCAGCAGCCCAACACCATAGCCACTGAGCAACCACGGCGGGTGCGGGCGAGTTGTCCGGCTTCTTCGGCGCATTGGATGCCGGCGGCGGCTTCCACATTTTCTTCGTCGGTGATGTGTGGCAGCATGGCGTAGAGAGTCGCCGTAGGATTGCTTCTGTAAACTAGTTTGAACGGCGTGAACTGTGTTGTTTCTTGCACAGCCGTGATACATGCAAAAGTTACAAACGGGAGAATGGCCACCCACATCTTGTGCTCGACGTCGACGTACATCGCTAACAAGTCGGCGGGCGGCTTGTTCAGTCGTTCCGTTACTTCATTCGTCTGAGGGTTGTAGGCAGTGGTCCTCCGGTGACTTGTTTGGCTATACTGCAGGATTGCTTGAGTAAGCAAAGCTGTGACAGCTGTTTCTCCGTCAGTAATGAGAAACCGTCAAATCAAACCTACTCAAATCAGTTTAGTTCAACACCATAGGAGGCAATATAACAATCACAACAGTGATGCTGTAGGGCGAAAGCAAAAAGCCATCAATGCTTGACGAAGTTTTTCACACCATTTAACACATAGCAAACAGGAACATTAAAGCATCAATATTTGTAGAGTGGCAAACATGTCTTTGAATATTATATCGATTGAATTCTACACGGTCATAAAAAGGGATGTTTGTAGAAAAAGAACGCATCATTCGTTTGCTTGTCGAAACCTGTTTAGTGTTAGTGGCAGCAAATAGTTCATTTAGGGACCATAGTTGGTACTTGTGCAAGGTATTTTTCAAGCATCAGTGGTTCTCGTGCTATACGAGCTAGCGTATGGTGTTAAACGTGCTAAGTCTATTAGAGAAGAATTAGGTTTTTTTGGGCAAGTAGTATATCGCCTAAATAAAACTGAATTATAAATTTTCGGCATTGGTTGTAAATTTAGGGCTTCGAAAATGGGTTTAGAGTGCGCATCGCGTGGAGCACGTGCAATTACACGTACAGCTTTTATTTGCAGTCTGAATATTCTAAGTTCCTTTCCGTTTTCGTGAATCATACCATAGCAATTCTATAGTGCAGATAAAAATAGAAAAATAGAGAAATTTTACAGTAGGAGTTTAATTGGTTGCGGCAAACGAAAACGCAGACGCGATAGGACACCAACGATACGAGCGAACAAGCTCAGCCTGACTGTTCTCTAGCATATCTTCATCAAAAATCATTTCTATGGTTCTCACTATATGAGTTCAATTTTAATTGCTTCTGGGCCAATCGTTAGGGTCAAACCGCAGTTTACGGGCTTATCTTTGGGACGAAAGTGTGGTTTTGTTTTGGAGGTGTGTATAATTAATGAATCGCTTATGATCCAGGTGTTCAGTACTTCCAAGACACTGTTTGCTTTGTACAGAAGTTTATGCAAATAGCAGTCTTTAAAAAATAAGCTTGTATCACCTGCATAAATTATAAAGCTTGTACTTTAATCGATGTTTACCAAGTCATCTACGTAGACATTGATGAGTAGCGGACCCAGAATACCACCTTGGGAAACGCCCTTCGATAATTCTTTAAAATTAGACGCATAGCCAATAATTTCAAATTTTAGCTGTCGGTATCCAATATATGATTTTATTACATTTAGAAGGTTACCCTTGAAAGCATAGTGGTCGAGTTTTCTTAATTATCGTAATGTGGCTAATTCTATCGAAGGCTTTTGTGAAGTCAGCGTAAATTCCGAGTGTATATGTTTCCTTTTTGTATGCACACAGTATGATTTCTTTTTGCGTTAGTAGCGCCGTTTCAGTTGAACACTGCTCTGTGAAACCAAACTGAAAAGCGTCGTAATGTGGTGCTTGGTTATGAATGAAACTATTAGTTTATGTATTAGTTTTTCAGTTACTCTAGAAAAAAATGGCAGGATGGAAATGGGTCTTAAATTTGATGTTTGTTTTGTTACCACCCTTGCAAATAATAGAAATTTTGCTATCTGAAGACGCTTAGGAAAAGTTCCTATTGAAAACATAAAATTCTTGATATATTCTAAGACAGGGGATAGAATATGTATAACATGATAAATTAGACGAATTGCCAGGCGGTCAGCGTCACAACACCTACTGTTCTTTAGGGCCAAGAAATGAGCGGTAACCTCCTGTGTAGTTACTGGAAACAGAAATTCGCACTCGATTACTTGCGTGGTCATGAACCACTTGAAATGGTTCTCATGTGAACTCTCTCCAATGGAGGTAAAGAATTTATCAAAGGCTACGGCAAGGTCATCACTAGTGAGGATCTGATTGCCCGCGGTAAGTTTATTCGGGTATGTGCTGCCGTCTGAGCATGGCAACATGTTCAACCTTGTCCAGACGGCTTCAGATATTTCGGGGTTTTCTTTTCGGGATCAAAGAGGATACTGAACAACTCGGGTTTGTTTCTTCCTAAAAGATTATTTGTAGTAGTATTGTATTTTCTAAATTGGGGGGTCTTAACGCCTTCTTCGTTCCCAGATTTTAAAAAGCGCTCGTAAAGTACATTTTCTTTTATTTTGTAGCTTTAACGTACTCTGAAGTAATCCAAGGCTTCCTTGCCTTGCGCAGCCGCTTCATTGTTTTGAATGGAAAACACTTGGTATAGGCTTCTAGAAAAGTTTCAATAAAGAGAATATACCCTGTGTCTGTGTGGGTTTCACAGAAAACGCCGTTCCATTTAATCTTAGATATACATGAAGTAAGTATGATAGCCATGCTTGAAGCATATGTAACGGAATTATGGCTTCGCATCCATAAATTAAAATTTCTTATCGCGTAAAACTGCGTATGCACGTGGATGGTCAATAAGATCTGTTTTAATGACACCAGACCAAATAGGATACATTTGTGCTAATTGTTATAATGATGTCAATAACTGGGCAGGAATGAGAATGGAATCGAGTAGGTTCTTATATAACATTTGTAAATGAGTTAGATTCCCAGATATCGCAAAGTTGAAGATGTTGGCGGCTGGAAGTCAGCATGTCAATATTTAGATCACCGCCTATAGTAAGGTTGTTCTCATTTTCATTGGCCCACGACAGGAAAGTGTTCGAAAACTTAATAAAGGTGGACACGTTGCATTTCGGTGGGTGGTATATCAGAGAAAAAAATCACAAACAACATTTCACAGTCATTATCTGATGATCACCAGTAATCATAAAAAACGCTTCAACTATTTCACACTCATCATCACCAGCCTATTTTATGTCCACTGCAGGACGAAGGCCTCTCCCTGCGATCTCCAATTACCCATGTCCTGCGCCAACTGATTCCAACTAGCGACCGCGCATTTCCTAATTTCATCGCTCCACCTTGTCTTCTGCCGTCCTCGGCTGTGCTTCCCTACTCTTCGTACCCATTTTGCAACCCTGATGGTCCACCGGTTATCTAACCGGCACATTACATGACTTGCCCAGCTCCATTTTTTTTCTCTTGATGACATTTAGAATATCGTCTGTACCCGTTTGCTTTCTGATCCAAAGCGCTCTCTTTCTGCCTCTTAACGTTATGCCTAGCAATCTTCGTTCCATCGCTCTTTGCGCTGTCCTAAATTTGTTCTCAAGCTTATTTGTCAGTCTCCAAGTCTCTACCCCATATGTCCGCACTGGTAAAATTCACCGATTGTACACCTTCCTTTTCAAGATTAATGGTAAGTTTCCAGTCAGGAGCTGACAATGTCTGCCGTATGTGATCCAACCGCATTTTTATTCACACTCGAACACATTCTTCTACTACTACTCATCTACTTAGGGCAGGTAGTAACTGCGGACCCGGATCATGAGACGGAAATAATCAGAAGAATAAGAATGGGCTGGGTTGCGTTTGGCAGGCATTCTCAGATCTTGAACAGCAGGTTGCCATTATCCCTCAAGAGAAAAGTGTATAATAGCTGTGTCTTACCAGTACTCACCTAGGGGGCAGAAACCTGGAGGCTTACGAAAAGGGTTCTACTCAAATTGAGGACGACGCAACGAGCTATGGAAAGAAGAATGATAGGTGTAACGTTAAGGGATAAGAAAAGAGCAGATTGGTTGAGGGAACAAACGCGAGTTAATGACATCTTAGTTGAAATCAAGAAAAAGAAATGGGCATGGGCAGGACATGTAATGAGGAGGGAGATAACCGATGGTCATTAAGGGTTACGGACTGGATTCCAAGGGAAGCGAAGCATAGCAGGGGGCGGCAGAAAGTTAGGTGGGCGGATGAGATTAAGAAGTTTGCAGGGACGGCATGGCCACAATTAGTACATGACCGGGGCTGTTGGAAAAATATGGGAGAGGCCTTTGCCCTGCAGTGGGCGTAACCAGGCTGATGATGATGATGAAACACATTCGTTACTAAAAGCCTAACCACGTCACCCATCTTATCACTCCGGTTCAAGGAATAGGTAGCATAACTAGGAATACAAAGAAGTTAAGACTGGCGGCTATACCAGGTTTCAGAAACCATCGTGACGTTGAAAGAGAGTTCAAACAATTGAAACCGTATCGCTATCTGTTCTGCCTTGTTTCGGGCTGACTGTACTTCTACACGAGGAAAAAAAATGTGGCGTTTTATTCCCGATAGCCATAGACTTAACGGGTGTGGCATTCGGAAATGTGCAGCCGTCCTGATGCTTTTCTTTTTAAGTTGGAGCTTTACGAGTTCAGGCGACCTTTTCTAGAACGCTTTGATTTGTTATCTGAAGCACCCGCAACATCTCATCCTTTCGCTCAAAAATTTTGCCGCCCATTGGCCAGGCAAATCTCCGTTCGGCTCGCTTCTTGCGCGCAACAGTTTGTCCAAGCTGCTTTTTTAACTGCGGTCATAGTTGTTTATTTACGAAGATAAAGGTCTTTCCTGGGCAACCAATATCGGCTGTCGTTAAACGTATGTTATGCGCCTTCTCTAATACTTAGTCGCGCTTTGACCGACGGTTGAACTGCACAATAATATGGGGGCAAGGGTCATCTCTAGTAGTCACGTGCTGGCAAATTTCAATGTCATCTTCCCTCGCGGATTCGCCGACAGCTTCACCAATTTTCCGAATGACCTTATTCAACTGTTCACTTTCCACGACAAGGACGTTTTTCACATCAATATTTTCATTTCGCGAATACTGCTCTAGGGCGGTAGTTCTACGCTCATTGTTGAGAACGAGCTTTCTTCAATTGATAGCATTCAGTTTTGATAACGCCATGTTCAGACTTTAGCTCACTATTTTCTTTTCCAAGCTGCCAGCACTGCACCGACATTTCTTCAAACTTCTTATTAAAAAAGCCACGACTTGGTTTCACGTGACGTATTTCTTTGCGAAGCTCTCTCGTGGGCAGTCCTCTGATCACCTCGCGAAAATTCTTATTTTAACTCTTTGATATCTTTTTTTTCCATTTCGGCTGGTGACATAACCAAACAGCTCGGCAGCAGCAGCAGAAAGGGGAAAAAAAGGCTGAGGAAAAAAACGAACAGTAACAGCACTGATCTAAAGAATAGTAAACAATGGTTCAGTAGGTAGGTTATTCACAGATCCGCTGCTGCTGCCAAAGTGCGGATCAGTGCACACGGCGTTGGTCGCAACAAAAACACGACGGCGATGATCCCCGTCCGGCCCTGATATGATATGGAGCGATGTGGGGACATCATACAAGCAGGTCACCAGTGGCTCCCGCGTTCACCACAGTCCTCCCTTGACACAAGGCAATGCATCGACGAGATGTGCTGGTTGAAATAATGTTTCGCCTCCGCCGCGGGTCGGCACGACACTGCGCTAACTTCAAGAGCGGCCCACGTATCCCGAGTGCTTAACGCCTGATTTACCTGCGTAATTCACCTCACAATCGATGACGTGACACGATACGCATAAACAGCCATTCTGCCTGCTGCCACGGCCAGTAATATAGCATCCTTCCTCCTGCAAAACTTCATCTCCGTTACGCTGCAGCTCATCAACTTCTGAGCCATAGAGGACTTGTGCTCCTCTCTGAACTAGTAAACGCACTCCTTGCTGTCGCATCGTTCATGACACCACCACCGCCTACCGTGCTCAAACCAATCGTTTGACGCATTGATTTAACCGCATTTTTGGCGACATGCTCTCCCAAAATGTCGCCCCTTTATTCGCGAATTCATTTTGCCATGTATTACATACGCCTAGAACAATGCAGTTCGGGCGACCACAGGCTTTGCCCAATTCTTCTTGTTGTATGGTGGCAAACCTTCGACCACACTCGACACCGTTCTTTCGTGCAAACCCGACTCATCCGAATGTACGCCCACCTCTGAAACTGCCTTACGCGCCAAAGAACGCCGTCAGCTCACCCGCTTCGCCACAACCGTCGACCAATGGTAACAAAAATCTTGACGTGGTGAAGACAAACCCCATTGTCCCCTTCTTCAAGACTCCCTCGTGCCTGGTCTGCAGTGGTTCAGACGCTGCCAACGCTTCCTGCTTCTCTCGTGTACTGTCCTTTGTTTGCATCACAAAATATATATATTATAATACCGAGACTGATCAAGTTGTCCAGCGCTGTTTATTCCAAGAAAGGCAACGCCCCAGTTCATGCGCGATGAAGTAGAAGAACAGGGAAGATGATGATGGCTATGTACAAATGAAAACGACGAAGTAAGTTATTAGGGCTTACACCAACTTTCCCCCGTCATGGAAGCGGCCAGCCTGGCCGCAGATTAGAGGTTATCTAAACGGGGAGTGAAGGGCTTCATCCGCGAGACGTGAACGATTTCGGCATTCCGGCGGTGCCGGTCAGTGACGGAGTGTACGGGGTGGACGAGAGAATTCACTGCAGATGTTTGCTGCACAACGGTGTATGGGCCAATGTAGCGTTCAAGGAACTTCTCACAGAGGCCTTGGGTGCGGACTGGAGTCCAAAGCGCGACTTGGTCTCCAAGGTGAAAACGTAGGTCACGGCGTTTGTTGTAGCAGTGACGCTTGCGCTCAGCTTGGGTAGCTTCTGTGCTTTGCCGGGCGATTTAACGGCAATGTGCAACTCGGGCAGCAAAATCTACTGGAAGCGACGCGTTAGGCAAAGAAGGTGCTAAAAAGAGTTCGCAGTCGAATATTGTGGAAGGAGATCGTCCATACACAAGGAAGAAAGGGCTGTAGCCGGTAGTCCATTGAATAGCAGTATTATATACGAATGTCACAAAAGGACGAATTTTATCCCAGTCAGTGTGACCAGGACCGATGTACATGGAAATCATGTCAGACATCGTACGGTGGAAGCGCTCAGCAAGGCCAGTGGTTTGCGGATGATATCTAGAAGTAGATTTGTGGACGGTAACTTCCTCGAGAACTTGTGAAATGAACGCCTTGCCATGGTCACTGAGTAGAACGCGAGGAGCCCCATGGCGCAAGACGATGGAGCGCAAGAAAAAGTCGGCGACCTCAGAAGCGTTGCAGGATCGCAGAGGGGCAGTCTCGGCATATCTTGTTAAATGGTCGACCGAAGTGACAATCCAACGGGGACCAGAGGGTGTCAACGGCAAAGGACCATATAAATCAACACTATCAAATTCAAAAGGAGCATCCGGGCAAGGGAGAGGTTGGAGCAAACCGGCAGGAGGGGATGTCGAGCGTTTGCGGTGCTGACATGACGCGCAAGAGGCAATGTATTTGGCCACCGTTGTGGATAGGCCAGGCCAAAAGCAGCGGGTCTTTATGCGGTCGTAAGTCTTGTGGAAGCCTAAGTGGCCAGCCGATGCGTCGTCGTGAAGCGCCTCTAATACTCGCAGGCGAAGGCATCGAGGTAGAACTGGGACCCATCGGTGACCTGTTGGGTGGTAAACGTAGCGGTGTAGCATGCCACCTTGAGGGCGGAATTGTCGAAGTTGGCGTCGCAAGCGGCTGTTGGGTGGTTCGGCGAACCCACTAAGGCGATCCATGAGAGCTCGACAATTGGAGTCGTCCCGCTGAAGCGACATGAAATGAGAGCGTGATGAAAGCGTAACTTGGTCCAGGGTCGTTATCGAGAGTTGGTGTGAGGCAGGCGTAGCATCAGAACGACGTGGTGGGGAAGACGACGGCGCGTTACCGGGAGAGAGTGAGAGTGGGCAGCGAGACATTGGGTCTGTATCATGACGGCTTTTTCCAGACTTGTACGTAATAGTAAAGTCATATTCCTGGTAGCGGAGTATCCAGCGTCCTAGGCGTCCTGACATGTTTTTCATTCATGACAGCCAACACAGAGCATGACGGTCGGTGACGATGGTGAAGTGGCGGCCGTAAAGGTATGGGCGAAATTTCTGAATCGACCAAATGATAGCCAGGCAGGCTTGCTCTGTAATGGCAGTGTTCCGCTCAGCTTGAGAAAGTGTTCGGCTGGCATATGCTATGACTTGCTCTTTAGAAGCTGCATTACGTTGCAGAAGTACTGCGCCATTACCTTGTGCGCTTGCGTCAGTATGGAGTATGGTGGGGGCTCGATTATCGAAGTGGCGAAGCACTGGTGCGGAAGTAAGATGCCGCGTAAGAGCTTGAAAAGCCGACTCGCAGTCGCTAGTCCATGTGAAAGAGGCACCGGTTACCAATAGCTTGTGTGGAAGAGCTGCTATTGCAGCGAAGTTGCGTATAAATCGACGAAAATATGACGTCATACCGAGGAAACTACGTAGATCTTTCTGTTGCTGGGAGAGAGGAAACTGGAGAACAGCACTAATCTTTTCGGGGTCTGGCTGGATGCCTTCCTTTGAGACGACGTGACCCAATACTTTTACAGTCTTGCTTGCAAATTTGCATTTTTTTCTATTGATCTGGAGACCAGCATTTGCAAGGCACTTGAGAACTTCGTCTAATCGATGATGACGTTGGTTGAAGTCAGACGAAAAGATGACAATATCGTCCAGATAACAGAGGCAGGTCCTCCATTTTAGACCACGAAGTACATTGTCTATCATGCGCTCAAATGTGGCGGGAGTGGTACAAAGGCCAAGAGGCATCACCTTAAATTCATAAAGTCCGTCTGGTGTAGCGAATGCGGTCTTTTCTTTGTCAGTCTCGTTCATCGGAATATGCCAATATCCTGATCGAAGATCCAAGCTGCAGAAATACTCCGCCCCTTGTAGTGTGTCCAAAGCGTCGTCAATTCGAGGTATTGGATATACGTCCTTGTGCGGGATCTTATTGAGCGCTCGATAATCGACTCAAAAGCGAACGAAGCCATCTTTTTTCTTTACCAGGACCACGGGAGAAGCCCATGGGCTAGATGAAGGTCGTATTATCTTCCGCGCAAGCATGTCAGCAACCTGTTCTTCAATGACCTTTCGTTCGCACGGCGATACACGATAGGGGCGTCGTCGTATTATAGCGGAACCATCGGTTTGGATGCAGCGTGTAGCCACAGGAGTTTGGCTCAACACAGGGGAAAAGCTATCGAAACACGATTTGTGCTTTGCCAAGACCACCATTAAGGCTTCGGACTGCGTGGCTGTTAGGTCAGAACCAAGAACGGTTGGAAGAAAGAAAGAATCATCCAAACCTGAAGTTGGTGCTGGCGATGAAAGAGGGCAAATCGTGACTATAAAGATAGGTTGAGTGTCGGCGAGGGTTGCCACAGTCATCCCTTTGGGCAGCATCACAGGATCTGGGGTCGTGTTGCAAGCAGACAGGAGGGTGCGGCCACGTGAAAACCGGACGAGACAGGTGGCAATGAGAATTCCGCGGGAAGAAGGGGCGACTAGGGCGTCTCCGTCGGTGATCTGACTGGACGTTACGGCTACAACGTCTTCGTGACCAGGACGCCGGACGTACTCTGCAGCGATGGCCAAGTTCACGCATGAAAGGGAAGACTCCGTAACAAGTGCAATCGCTGTATCCGTGATATGGACAACTTCCACTCTACATGAAATGATGGCTGAAGCAGAATGTAGAAATTCCCAACCCAGTATAAGTTCGAGGATACACGTTGGAAGGATGATAAATTCAATGTGGTGGCGTATGCCGTCGATGAGAACATGAGCAGTACACTGTCCGTCGGGGTGAATGAATGCATTATTAGCACCACGCAAAATAGGTCCAAAATAAGGCGTTTTTACTTCCGGATCCGGGAACACAGATCAATACGAAGAACAGAAACGGCGGCACCGATATGGATGAGAGCTGACGCGGGCACACCTTCGACAGTTACAGAAAGCATGTTAGCCGGAAGAACAGGACGAATTTTTGAAGACCGATAAGAAGCAGTTTCCCCTCCAAAAACTGCAACAGTTAGTTTTCCGAGTGCTGGTCGACAAGTTGGGAAGTGGGGCGAAGCGGTGATGTAGAGCGGCGGTAAGGCGAAGGAGAACGACGTCTGGCCGAACGGGAACTACGAGGCAGATTGGGAGCAGCTGGAGGAGACGGAAAACGGTGTTAAGGGAACGAGTACGATGCGAGATAGTAGGCGTCTGGTCGGCGAGTGCGGTCTCTCTCGTGCTCTGCATAGCCTCGTCTTTCACCCTGCTGGCGACGGCGGCAGAAGCGAAATATATGGCGGCATATACCACAGTAAAAACAAACAGGACGAGGTGGACGCCACTGAGGGTAGGATGGCGCCGGAAGTGCTCTGGTTCCCATCGAAGCCAAATGGTCATAGGCATAGACGTCAGTAGGCACGGAGGTCATGGTAGGGGTGGGTAGCGAAGCAACATCCGCGTAGGTAGGTGTGGGGCGCGCTACCGGAGCGAGATGCGTCGTGGGTGTAGTCATTGCTGTCAACTCTTGCTTTACGACATCGTGCAAGTCGAAGGTGGGGGTTGTGGTGCAGGCAGCAGGTGGACGCCTTAGGTCTTGTAGTTGAAGCTCTTCGCGGATGATGGTGCTGATAAGAACACGTAGATCTGGAGAATGGATAACCTATGGACCGCTGCTGTCATGTGAAAGACGAATAGACTGCAGCTCGTCTAGGTGTTGACACGTGGAAGTGATGTCTTGGACAGAAGCCGGATTTTGCACGATTAAGGCGTTGAACGCGACAGACCCAATGCCTTTTATGCTGTGGCGAACGCGTTCGGCTTCCGTCATGCTAGGATTCGCACGGCGGCACAGAGCCTAGACATCCTCTATGTATGAGGTGTAAGACTCTTGTGGAAGTTGGAGGCGCGTTCCCAGCATCTGTTTGGCGACTTCTGCACGGCCAGACAAGGAAGCGAAGATTTGCCGCAGCTTGGACGCAAACGTGGACCAATCCGCGATGTCGGATTCGTGGTTGAAATACCACGTCTTGGCAACACCGGTCAAGTAGAATGCGACGTGCCTCAATTTGTGGGTGTCGTTCCACTTGTTGCAAGAACTCACGCGGTCGTAGTGGTCGATCCAATCGTCGACGTCCTCACCGCGGAGTCCCACAAAGACAGGGGGATCGCGCTGAGGGCTCGTCACAGTCCAAGAGGACACCGCAGGCGGGGTTTTCTGTGTGGTAGGGTTAGAGGCACCGGAAGGGCCGGGGTAGGAAGTGTCCATCGTTGTAGGGGTAGCTGGGCGCAGGCGGCGACCGGAACGGAGCTCCAGGGAGGACGGGAACGCAAGAGGACGTCGGGGTCTTGACGCTCCTCCACCACTTTATAATACCGAGACCGATCAAGTTGTCCAGCGCTGTTTATTCCAAGAAAGGCCACCCCCCAGCTCATGCGCCAAGAAGTAGGACTATACATATATATATATATATATATATATATATATATATATATATATATATATGTATTGAAGCGAACTCACGCGTTCATAGCATGCATAGCATGGCAGTAGGCTATAGTAATTAAGGCAATTTGTCGTTTACCCCATAAATAACTCATTAAGTAGGCTTAACCATCCAACTTCTTTAATTATTGACATGGGACACCGAGTGTGATACGCAGATTTGTAGAGCACTAGCTTCAGAAACCAGCTACCAAGTTGTTTCGTGTACGATACATCTCACGTAGTCCTTTTTTCCGGGTTTGGAAGAAAGCCCGCAAAATATGAAAAAAAGAACGACGTGACGGAGATCTCGAAAATGGTGCTATTCGTTCCAAGTGTAGCCCTCCTCGCGAACTCCACGGCTATAATTTCTAAATTAAAGCATGCGTAATAAGCTAGGTAGTTCAAAAGTTCATTAGTTAATTTTTGTTATTAGTCGATTGTGCACTTCAATTTTTTTTGCAACTAGTTTCCTCCGCTTCGACTAGATCACCTCATGAACACCCTGTACATAAGCGTACGTGGCACTTATATTGTTATTTGAAGCCTATGCAGATTGCAAAATAGAAGTGTATTGTGATCTGTTCTCTATGTCGCATATTTCTACGTTTAAAATTCATTAGAGTACTACGCACGGGGCCACACGTGGAATATAAGTGAACTTCAAACTCACATAAGTGTGCCCATAGACCAACTTTTGCTTGATTTTTGGTGGAATTTTGTAGATAGTCGGCGGCAGTATTATGCATACGAAATTGGGCACTTCAGATGTGATCTCTTCTTCTTTAAAAGATATGTGCCCCAGGAACACCACAACATGAGGTCTGTAGATTTTTCTGAAAGAGGAAAAGCGTTTTCAACTTGTTAGTAATGTTCCATAGCAAGGGGATGCTTGTTATTAACTGCAATGAACTCAAATCATTGTGCGTGCCCCCTTCTCAACTACCCTATCTGTCAACGCCCTGTACATATGTAAGGTATAGGTATTTTCTTTTTAAGTGCAGCACACCAAAGAAAACGTGGCACGAATCCATCCGCCTAGTTTTTACGTGCCTGATCCCGGTATTTAGAAATACATCTGAAATTGAAGGCCATGATGGACTTGATCTAAATGACGCCTCACGTAAACACGCCCAGGGCGCTAATTACGTTTTCTTCGGCGTGTTAGCGACATGCCTTATTTATAGCACGTCAAGCATGGGCTTGAAATTAGCACGTACTTCTGAATACTGGGATAACTTTTGACACGCGGTGCTTCCCAAATTCGAAGCGTGGCACGTTTTCGCCGCTTCGCTATTTCAAGGGCGCCTACCTACCTCTTCCTAAGACCCGACGTTTATTGTCCGAGGCGTCTAAGCTGTTTTAATTACAGATGCATGGTTTGCTGCACGCATTTGAACACCTTCACACATGCGTGCCGGTCGGGCCGTATAGAGATACCGTTATCTATTCGCAACTTGTATTGGCGGCGAGGAGTTACGGAGTCGCCATCTATCGGAAGCGCCTCGCTGGCGTAGTATGAAGGATCAAGGGGCGTGCTCCTTATAGGTTTTGCTGTCAGCGCTCACTGAAAACACCACGCACGAGCTCTTCCAGAAATTTCTGTACGTACTTTGGAAACGAGAGAAGTTTTTTACTGTCTAAATAGTATACAAGCAACCATTGTTGCGTGGGCGCTATTAGAGCTGTTCAAAAATAATTTCATTGTAGAGACTTCGACGCCTACGGGGACTGTGATGTGCCTTTGCGACGATTCAATCTTCTTTTTTTCTTCTAAATTCTTCGACGTTTAAATATTATTTCTCGAGTTGCCTCGCACTCTATGTTTATCGGTGTTCTCAGCGTGCGATTTCGCGCTGCTGATTTTTTGTATTCCAGTGCATTAGTTCGTAACACAAACATGACCATAGCTCATGCTTTTCTTTAAATGTGCTCCTTACGGCTCCCTTTCCACTTCAGTGAACTTGTCAGTATCTATAGCATCAAAAAGTTCATAGACCAAACCGTCATGAAATTAGTCGGGCAGCAGACTCGAGCGAGCGTCTCAGTGCGCGTTTTCCGAACCTCGCAGACCCGGCGCCGTAGCAGAAATCTTCCTAGCGTCTGTGCTTGCTGCATATCCGAATTGTAGCCGACGACTGTTTGTCGGTTTTATGTTTCGCGAGTCAAGCTTCACGCAGCTTGTGCTGCGGCTACGTGTGAATAAGGCTGACACCGGGCTCCGTTGCGTACGTCCGGCACTGCGGCACCGAGCAGTAGTCTACCATGTTGCGCGCCTTCAAAGGCAGCCCCTACTTATTGTAGTGCTTTCAAGCGTTGTAAAGGACACACTCGAAGCGGGAAAATCTCGCCACTAAATGAGAACCGCAGCGTACGAGGGAATTTAAACTCTCGTTTTCAGCTTGCTTCGGCGCTCCCGAAGCAGCCGACGCGGCCGCTATGTCCACGCGATCCCTAATAGGACGTCACGCCGACGGTGGCGCCAGCTTTTCCAGTGGCGGAGCTCGAGTCCAATAGCGTAGTCTGGACTACGGGCACGGTCACCGCTATCTGGGGCACGGAAACGGCGCTCTCCCAATACCTGTAGCGCTACCTGGCGCAGCAGGATGCAAACACATCGTTGGTCCTGTATATGCACTGCCAGTCGGAGAAGGCTTTTACTCGCATGTCATTATTATTATTATTATTATTATTATTATTATTATTATTATTATGATGAGGGTACTGTCCGATCACAGGTGGAGCAGGACTACGAGAGGACCGGCTTTTATCGGCGCGTTCAGGCGCAACAGTACGGCCTACCGCCGTTACGGGGCGCATGACGTTCCTCAGCGCCCCCTTGAGCCCGCTTGGCCAGTTTCTCTACATTGGCAATAATGGTCGGGAAAGGCATGCAGTGCTTCCTCATGCACATGATCGGGCACATGCTCCAATAAATATGGCGAAGCAGTGCGGGGCTAAGTCAGCTTCTTTTTTTTCCGCAAACGAAGAAAGTGGGCAGTCTTTGTAAGCGGTGCGTTCACGCGCTCAGGCATCAAGATGTCTTGCGCACAGGACGGGCAAGACCAAGCGTATGTGAAGGTTTGGGGCGTGTCGTAACAATGCTATCTGCAAAATTCTGCTGCCATGTTAACCCTGCTACATGAGTCAAAGGGGTCTATGCATCGATGGAAAATTCCAAGCACACTCTTCCCTATTGAAGGACACCTGTCACGCACATTTCTTAACGCAATACTAAGCCTTTAGCTGAAGAGCGTGGTATGGAGGAACGAAGATCAAAATGCCTGCCTCATATCGAAACCAAACACGTGGCAAAACGTAAAGTTACAAGTTCCTTAGAAATAAATTTTGGCGTTGCATGTGTTGGTTTATTCTTGCAAATCGGTCACCGGAGGGCTTTCATCTTATTTTTTTAAGGAGAGGGATGAGGGGTTGGCGCTATAGTTATCCGATTTTGCGAACTCGTCAAGTTTTTTGTTTTTATGAGGGCAAATAATAATAAGATTTCAAACGTTAATTAGCAATTATATTCTGACGTCCTTGCTTAGTCTCTAACTTTGCCGTCCGCGCGGCACGTGAAGATGGAATTGCACCAAGTCACCCAATTGGCTAAGGTGTTCCTGGTACGGCAACGCACTCACACATCTCACAGCAAAGGCTATGCTCGCGTCCATCCTTTCATCGGACAAAGTCAACAGAAAGGTATTGCATCGCACTAGGCAAGGCCACGACGGTGAGTAGAGCAGCCCTATGTACCTGGCAGTGCGTGCTCTGAAGCAACTATGCCATTCGTACGTGCCACGGCAGACTGCGTCAAGTGAATTCAAAATTCAAACAGCACCGCACCGTTTCCGCGCTCTGTGCGGCCGTGACGGGGGCTGTTGACCCCCGACCACGCGGCGCGCTCTTCTCACTGGTGCCATTTTTTAGGCACTGAGACGCAGCATTCCCGCTGAGCACGCGCAATGAAGACAGTAGAGAGTTTTACCGTTTCTGTATACGTTTAACCGTTTCTACATTGACCTGTTCCCTCACCAGCAGCCAGATGCGCTACCCATTCGACCTTGGGCTATGAAGGGACGCACGTAGGCAGGAAAGCTGTTATATACATACCTACATAAACTGTCTACGCCGCAAAGTACCTGCCGTACCTTATAGTCGCATTAAATGGAGCATCGAGCGACCGAAACTGGACGGTCACTTTCATACCAAAGTGTCAATGTTTGACTATTTACGAGAAGCAGATTAGTCGCGCGGTTTGCGAGTCGCCAATGTGAATGAGCCGTGATTTTAAATTTTACGTTTAATTTGTATTAAGGCGTGTCGCTATTTTTATTCTGCCTTTGTCATTTTCGCTACGACAATTGAAAAAAAAAACAAGCGGCTTGTGTTACCATGGCGACGACTTCTACAGCGCTATTGTATGTTGCGCAAGCATTTTCATTTTCTGAATACAACTTTCTTGCAGACCCTGTACGATTAAATGTTGCTTACTTGAAGTGCTGTGCCGCCTTCTCGCAGGCAACTTGCTTTTCCCCGTAGAAGCCGATGAAGGTGTATGACGCCACTTCCTTCTTAGCAGTCAGCTTGGATATGTGAGCTGCTCTCTGTGGAAAGGAAGCAAGAGGTCATTACGTAAACATCGCCGCAATCACAAACCGTTTTAAACAGCGCTGCTGCACCTGCAGCAACACCTGCTTTTAAACATGGCTATCTTGTTTTCAGACACGCGCTCATTACCAACGTAACACCCTCGAGAACTTGTGAAAAAAAATCAATCGTGTCACATAGCTTCTATCCAAATATTTTGCTCAGCATTCAGTCTACGCAAAAAAAAAGGGTGACGATCATTTAAACGGAGAAATCGTTGCAGGTAAAAAGAAATTTGTTGTGACTGACCGCTCAAGGACTACCGCGTGAACTTGTAATACTTGGCACTGAAATTTTAGAAAATGTTCTTTAAAACTTGTGACTTGAATAAAAAAACGAATTGCATCACTTTTGCGTGTATACTTATTGCTATCTATTGAAATTTTGTGCTTTGCCACCCCCGTCAAGATGCACGCAATGAGAGGCATCGTAGTATGGGAGGCTCCGAAATATTTTCGACGAGTTGGAGTTCATAAGTGTGGCACTATTCTTAGAATAAGAGTGAAGTTTTAGATTTCAGGACAATGTATAGGCTGTAGCTGCGACCAAGAATCGATCGTGCGACGTTATGCGCCGTAGCAATATCTGAGAGCAAGCGAACCACGGTTACAACGTTTAATTATAATTGGCATGATAGATTTGCAACCCTTTCATCTGTGGTTTCACTACAATTTTTTTATTCCTCCAGTAGCAGTCTCTGCTAGTGCAGGTGTTCTCTCGGTGCTTTTTTTTCTTTTGTCTTCGATACGCTGTCTAGAAACGATCGCCATTGTGTCCGGTCAGGGTCCACACAGCTCAACTGCTGTCACTTTTGTAAGCGCAACTTTAGTAATGAAACGGAATATATTAACCACACTGAATATTGTTAAAACATTTACTAATGTTATAGTATATGCGCATTTTTTTCTCAAGATCCTTGACTTGTACTATTATGAGATCACACCTTTTATTTTGAAGAGTGCATCGCCCAGTCCTTTGTGTGTCCTGGCAGCTGAGGTGAAGTGCGTGTTAACTGTTCTGTAATCTTACAATGAACTGAATGACTTTCTGAAAACAGCCGCAGGCGGAGTAGGGAATACTTTGCAATTTTAATGAATTTAGTAGCTAGACAAGCCGAAATAATCTGTCGCTAGGTGGCTCACTACACGCCAAGATACTTAAATTATGTCCTCAAGAAGTCTTAGTATCATTTGATGATATCCTAATTTTGCGCTGAAATATCAAAAAGTGCTACAAGATCTCAATATGAAATACGGGAGGAGTGGTGTATCGCAAGCTATCACAAACATTAAATCTGGCAATGTAACTATTACTTTTAGCTTATCATGATAAGCGATGCCATACAAAGAACTCTGATCTAAAATTACTCAAGTCGTTCAGATTCTATCAATCAGGACTTTGAGCATTAGGATTAGACATCCCCTATAAGACGCCCCTGCTACGTAAATTACATACCCAGACGTTGCTAAATGACTAGCCTTAAAAATTTGAAGGCGCTTATACTTCCATAGCTCCATATTTAATCAGATATGGCAATCGGATATTTTATGACTAGAAGATAAACTTGGAGCGTAGCTTCGTCGTAAACATCAAACACAATCGACAAGGCCCACAACAATTCATGCAATAATTAGTTAGGGATGTAGGATTTATAGTCACCAACTTAGATCTCATAAGAACTCAGCCTTTCGCATTCATGGTGCACTCTGCACATATATATACATAAGCAGCGAAACAACCAAATATGCAGGAACCGGCGTAAAATTCACCCCCACGATATCGATCAGGATGCTCGTGTAAAAGCTCTTTCTTTTGGATATTGTTTCGCATTCTAATAGAAGAACTTGTGTTATTTGCATCTTTGTTATTTGTATCTGTGCCATTTCAATTTGTATCGTGTTATTTGTGCCCGATTACCAATGAACAATAACGCCTCCCACAGATCTAACATACTGAAGAAGACAACACTAATAAAAGCGTTACTCAATTTTATGAAAGAGTTTGAACATTGAGAAGGAAATATTCAATCTAGAAGAAGACCAGTTATGCAACTGGAAGGGCAAGTTGTTCTATTAGCCGAAAGTTTTCCATGGCAATATTCAGCTTTAGCACTTTTTGCGAGAGAACGCAGAGAAGCGATCCAAAATGATCACAGTCAGGTTCTTCGCAGCCAGAGTCATTTACTGCCCTTACCGTTTTAGTTTTCCCAATATCAGTGCATCTGCCTCAAATTTTCGGTCACATTGCCGTGTGCGGAAATATGACTCAGTTGTTGAATAAAACTGCAGTACAAGATTTCGCTTGGCTTAGAATTGAGTTTTTATAGCAGCCAATTGATGCATTTTTTTTCTATTTCTGACAATTGCCACGTCCTACGGCGCGCTACTAATCATAACAATGTCATTCCGTAGTGTTCGTACTCGCCGACTTAGTAACGTGATTGTCCCGTTACCGCGCTTTATTAAACCCACGTAAGCAGGATCCCTGCTTAAGATAAGTAGCCTATCGCCGTAAGAGCGAGGAAGAAAGAAGATGCTATGGACCTTCAAAGAAAGAAGGGCGTTTTCGAAATAGTCTGGTAAACCAGTAATCACTTTGTGCATATTCATTACGCCCCAGTGGTAGATATTGAAGTCCCATAGTTGTTTCTTTGCCCACTCTTTTGCGGTCGGCTTGTTAATGTGGGCCAGAAAGTCGTCGGTCTGCCTGAAAGCAAACGAGAAATAAAATTATTTGCATTGTTTTCCATACAAGTAAAGAATACAAGGTTATGAGATGAAGCAGTTGCAATTTAGTTCAAGCAATGTAGCCGTAGGCCTTCCTAAAATGACCGTTCTTTGCAAAAAACGAACAAAATAAAACTTAGTCAACACGCTGTCCTTTATAGCATCCCCCCGCCTTGTCCTATTCAATAAAATCTGGCGGCTCCAATTTCTGGAAATACGGACTGTGATTGTAGCTAGAGTATATTCCAGCTCTGAGGGGGAGGGAGCGACACTACATTGCTCAATATACCGACAGCTTTTGAACGTCCGGAGAGTAAGATTTTCTGCAAGCACAATAAAGGATTCGTGAACGCAAGGCTCCTATGGCTTATTTAAACCACTCATTCTAGTTTTCCCAATATTTTGACGACTGAAGTCCTGAAGTGTGTGTATCGGTACACACATTAGCCTTTTAACTTGCCGATGACAATGACTGTTCTACTAGAACACGTGTCAATAGGCGCAGCCTCTGTGCAATGAACGAAGCCTACCCAGATCCATCTGACGAGCTTCATGTGATGCGAATATTTCGCATAGCGCTTAGATAAGTGCGATACATCAAAATGTAAAGCCTACAATTTCGTATATTTTCCTCTTGTGCAGCGTCTCACTGCCAGGAAAGTTTATGCTTATGTGCCGCATCTAAACAGCCCTGATTTCAGTCAAGATCTATAGTAATGTACTACACTGTTCACAAGCTGTGACGAAACGGAAAGAGCAGTTCAACAGGAGGCGCAGTGTGAGACGTCGACGCAGTGATGTCACGAGGACGAAGGCAATGTATCATGCGTGTTAAGCGAAGAATGGTGATGAGAGATGCATGGCTCCGATAGGTAATAGACGTTCATCAATAGATTTTAAGTGCTGCATACCCATTCTACCGTAGTGGTACATAGCTGTTGCGCAACATTGACCACGAATGGGCGCAGAAAGGGCTCATACATGGTGTACCCCATAACATGGCAAACCTAATAAACTCGAAGCCATCGTAAAGATTATGTTATACCACTAAGTGTTCTGTGCGCTTAAGGGATACCAATGAACCGACATACTACGTACAAGTCCTTTGTCTTGATTTACTGTTTCAACAAGCAGAACCTCGATGCACTCACGGGCAATTTTTGTGGGTCCCTCTACCAGAAAGTGGGTCAAGTAGGCAGACAGGGCTTCGCTGAGCCGTGAGAAATTCCACATCAGGCAAACCGAGAGATATTTCAATGAAACCTTAATGAAGCACAGCAGTGACGTACACAAGCGGAAGGTTGGGCTTCCTGCTTTTTATTAGCATGTGCGGACGTCAGTCACATTTTCAAGAAGCTGACGTACTATGCAAGAATAAAGAAAAACGAGTAGAAGAAGCAAATCGAAGGGGAATTAATTGACATGCTGGGCACCTCTCACGTCAGCTGTGACTGCTGTGACTGCTGTCAGTCACAGCTGTGACAGCTGTGACTCACCCCATCTGTGACTAACGGGAAGAAAATTTGCCTTCACTCGCGGAAATTTCACGCAGCTTATAAAGGCACGCATATGTGACTCGTGCGCTCAGCGCAAAATTCTGCGTATATGGGTGTTCATCTTAGGTTGACAGAATGTTAAAAAATAATCCATGCATATAGAGATCTCATATAGAATATCCACTCATTTATCTAGAATACTCGAAGAGGCAGAAGTGTGTTACACTGAAACATTAAAACGCATAATTCACCAATTATCGAGATAGCGCATATCAACTTCTGACTTATTAACTTTCGCGGACAGATATGGTCTACTATTTGAATTTTAGGGTTTTACATACCGAAACAACAATATGATTAAGTCACACGGCAAAGTTGTGGACTCCGAGTTAATTCAGACAACTCGGGCTTCATTGAGATGCATCCAGTGCACATAACACGGGTGTTTTTTCACTTTGCTCCCATAGAAATGTGGCAGTCGCGGCTGGGTTTTGACATCAAGTCCTCAAGCTTAGCCACGCAACGCCCAATCGACTACACCACTACTGTGCGTTTGAAGTAAACTAATTGAAGCCAGTCATTTAGCTAGGCAGATAATAATGGAACGAATTTCGAAACAGCCCCATTGACGAATACTTGGCTTCAAACTTCCGAAAAAATGCGCTGTTATTCAACTTACTTTCTTTAACGAAATGCCCTTATTATACACCTGAGCTCACATACTACAGGAACACCAATACATTTGGTTGCAAAGTTAGGGAACACATACATCAATGCCGGTGTCATCCTTAGATTGTTCTCCAAGTATTCACAAGTTTTACAGTTTGCTTATAGAAAACCAGAAGGGTCAGGACTAAAGGATTAAAGGACTAATGCGCCTGACTGAGGCCCTGACCCCTCTACAATCTGCACTCCAACAAAGTAGTCGGGACAGCGTAAGAATGAGTAGAAATGGAAAAAAAGAAGAGGTGGGGGGGGAGGCTTGAACAAGGAATTCATGAGGCAAGATCGAGGAAAAAATTATACACTGCAAGCTAATAAAAGCAAGCACACGATGTGCAACCAAAAAACAGCATGAACAACATAGTTTGGGCGAACAATAAAAAAGCGAAAACAACCATATTTGTAATACTACTACTTCAGTTCTTAACGTCAAGATTTGCAGCAGTACGCATTCGCTACCAAATATAGGAATGAGGAAACAAATACAGACCTAGCACTTTACTTTGCCTTACATATAAAAACGCTACAGTATTCATTGGGCTCAAACTGGCATGAATAAGCATATAAAACTCGCTTCATTAAAACACACAGAGTTCAAACGAAAATCGCACATGACACCAACGAGCTATGTTCGGGTAGATATTTCTTGCACAATTTTATCGATGGCCATTGCTTTATTAGGTTTACCATTTCCTTGTTTTCATTTAGGAGCTTCGGAATTTTATTCCTCAAGCTCTGCATCCCATAATTATTTCTAACCTTAGGTAGTTTCTAGTTAATCACACGGGAGTTGCCTTCTGTGGTCGTTTCAAGATAGATAGGCTCAAAATTTGCCTAGTTTTTTTTTCCCATTTGCTCGATGATATAAAGTGAGAGCTTCTCTGTATAAAAAAGATTTGGTGGTGCTAATTTATACCTCATTTCGTATGCACATGTGGTATCATTGAAGCGGACGCGTTCAAGAGCACGAACAGCTCTCTTTTGTAAAACCTCAAGTTTATTTAAATTTGTGGTCGTTGTAGAGCCCTATATCCGTAAGCAGTATTGTAGATGGGACTGAGTTAGTGCACGATATATAACCGGTCTTAATCTGTTTAAAAAGGGGACCTTATATAGAGCCTTGTGGTAGTCCCGTTGTGATTATGTTGTGATCAGAAGAACAGCTGTTTATTATCACGTACTGTTTGTGATTTTCTAAATAACTTTTGATTAACTGATAAGCCTGGCCCCTTAAGTCATAACAGGGTACCTTATTTAATAATACAAACTGAGTAACTGAGTCAAACGCTCTCTTGATATCCAAAAATATTCCCACCGTAAACTGTTTCTTTTCAATATTCTCAAAAAAATTTTTTTAATGTCTAGTAGCGCTAGCTCAGTGGACTTGTTCTTTTTTTTAATCCGAAGTGCCGGCGTACTATGCATTTGTGTTTTCTTAGAAAGTCAGTTCTTCTAAATATAACGTGTTCAATTACTTTCGAGAATACGTACAGAACGGAGACAGGACGATAGTTTCCTATGTCATCTTTTTTTCCACCTTCGTGTACAGGAGTTACGCGTGCTACTTTTAATTTGTTGAAAACCAGGAAGCAGATCCGAAGTGGAGAATGCTTCTTTATTCGACGCTTGTAAAAAAAAACAACTAAAAAAATGCAGGCGCACGCTCGGCTTCACGTTCGTTTCTAACTTCGGCTTCTTCACTTCTTTTTCGTAGCATAATATTTAACAGCTCCCGGCCGAAGAATTTGCGTGTGCTTGTTCCTTTCAAAGACGGAGCTTGTCCAGCAGCAGATTCTAGGTGGTACAGCATCTGTACCGGTCTCCGCAACGTGTTGCCATTGGAAGTGCGTACTTTGCATGAGCCAACTTTGCCGTCGCTGGCCGGAAATAATTCAGTCACTTGTCCTATCTTCCACAATTGTTTTGGCGAGTTTAATTCTTTTATCAGTACTATGTCTCCAAGCTTCACTGATTCTGAGTGTCTACTTTCATTAATGTGAGCTGAACGAAGTTCTCGGAGGTACTCTCGACGCCACCGATTCCAGAGATTGTTTAACACGTGTTCTCTGTGTTTCCATCTTCGCTGAAGTAATTCGCGTGACGACGGTGTCTTTTTTGATGCTGTGCTTGACAAGTCTGGAGGAAGCATAGTCAACCTTTAGCCTATGAGGAAATGACTTGACATAAGCGGCATTGGTTCAGAGGCTTTTGCATACACAAATGTTATCGGTCGTGAAAATTATCATCGCTTCTACTTGATAGAGCGTGGTCGAAAGTTCTTGATAGGTAAAGAAACTGTTTCCCAGTGTTTTCTTCAATGTAGACTTGACAGATCTAATAAGTCGTTCCCAAAATCCTCCCTACCAAGGACTTTGTTCGGTGATAAATTTCCAAACAATCCTGCTACTTCCGAAATACGATTGTACTTCCTGTGATTTCATTATATCATAAAGTCGCTGGATCTCCCTTGAGGCCTTTTTAAATGTCTTGGCGTTGTCGGAATATACAATCCTACAAATTCCTCGTCGTGCCACAAATCGTTTAGATGGTAGCAAGAATTTGTCGTTAGACTCGTGACAAGCTCCAGATGAACCACCCTAACGATGAAGCGAGCTGCCTGATGAGGGCGACCGACCGACGCGGTCAACGCGACGGCGCTGGGACAGAATCAAATAACGATCCACGTCATCACGAAGCCACCGATTCCCGACGTGACATGGACAGACTACGACTGAAGCGTGCTACCGTTCGAGCAATGGTCACCAGGATCATCAACGACAACTCTTATGCAGATGGAACCAACACCATCTGGTGAGCTGACCGACCTTCTTAACCTATTGAAGGTGAAGGAAACTATGCTTATGGACCTTGATAACCAAGTAGAAGAGCATGTTACTGAGGACAACCTTGAGGATCAGCTTCGAAGCATCGGACAGTATCAAGAATCTATCGTCCTCGCGAAATCCCACGGTGAAAGCATTTTATCCGCTTTGCAATCATCGACTACGCACGCATCTCTCAATGACTTTCATCAAGCACGCGCACATGTTAAGCTACCTAAGGTCGATGTGCCGAAGTTTCATGGTGACCCTCTTAAACGGCCAGAATTTTGGGATCAGTTTGAGTCTACTGTTCAACAGAACCGATATATCACAGACGTAGACAAATTGAAATATCTTCGGAGCTACTTGATGGGTAAAGCGGAAGGTGTCATCAGTGGCCTGTCGACAACAAACAAAAGCAATAGCACAGCTGTAGCACAGCTATAGAACTTCTCAAAGAAAGATTCGGTCAGAAGTCTCTGATTGTTAACGACCACATGCGTCGTCTTCAAAACCTACGTAAAGTTCGTTCTTGCGAAGATTTCGAAGGGCTTCAAAGGTTGCATGAAGAAGTGCAGACGCACGTGAGATCCCTACATAACCTTGGCGTCGAAGAAAAAGAATACGCAGTGCTTCTGAAAACTCCTATAATACAAAATCTTCCGCAAGAAATGGTACTCCGTTATACTCAGCGCATCTTGTCTTCGACAAATACAGGCGTTACTAGTGACAAGCTAAATGAAATGTCTGTACTAGACCTCTTGAGCCTTGAAGAAGCTGGGAAGAGACTATAATGATGACTCCTGACAAGAGAGAACAAGTTTCACCCGCAAAACGACAATCCAATGAGCATTTCCAAGGTACTGATCTATGTTAACCATGAAACTGACTTCAGAGTTGTATATTACGTGGACACAAAGATCACTCGGTGGATGTCTCCCCAACGGAACTAACATTACACGAGAAGAAAGAGAAACTACGCAAATTAGAATGTTGTTTCCACTGCGCTAGACAATTTCACAGATCTAATGAATGCCGAAACTGGAAGAGACTAAGCTGTGCGAAACGCAAGGGGCGACTATCACCACGAAGTGTGACCGAAAATGGAAGCCGCAGAATATGGAAACGCAGGCAACTGTTTCCAGCTCGTTAACAGACTCGCTAAAGTACAGAGTTCTTGTGCCGACCACCCAAGCTTGGGCTCTGGGATCTGGAAGCAAATGTTTCGCAAGAATATTGATTGATGGTGGCAGTCAGCGCAGCTGACTGCCACCACGGAAGAATTGTCACGGAAGAATTGTCTAGGAAGCTGAAAGCCACTGTGTTAGCCGAAGAGCAGCTCACCATCTCGTGATTTAGAAACGTTTCAGCACCGCGGAAATATTACCAGAGAGTACGAGTCACGCTGCATAGCCAGTACGACTCAAACTCACTTGAAGTAGAGGCTATACAAGTTCCCGAAATATGCAATGACTTGTCAGCATTAACAGAGACAAATGTACTTGCAAAGTTGAAAAGCAAGAACTTACGTTTGGCTGAAGTCAACGCAGTTGAAGTCTCGCCTGAGCATGGAATAAGCGTCCTTATAGGTGCAGACTATTACTGGCAGCTCGTCAGCGGTAGAATTCATCGACTGGACGACTGCTTGACCGCCATCGAAACTATCATAGTATGGATACTTCATGGAGATACGAGAAGCCCACCTAAGTTCTACAAGCCAGAAACCATAAGGAAATTTATTATATGCCGAATGGAAGCCAACGTTCCCCAGCAACTGAGGTCTTTCTGGGAAGTAGAATATCTGGGACTGACTAACAAGGACAGACTTTCGACAGATGACGAACACGTCCTGAAGAACTTCGTGGAAACAACTGTTAGAGACAATGGTCGCGTTCAAGTTGAACTGCCGTGGAGCAGCAATTGTTCCCAGCTTAAAAATAACTGGGATGTCGCGTTAAAGAGGCTGGAGTCTTTGCAGAGAACGCTACATCGAGAACCAGAGTTTCAGAAGGAATATGACACTGCCATTAGGAGCTACTATAACAAAGACTTCGCTGAGAAGGTCACAATAGACAGTACGAGTGGAAATATCACGTACTATATGCCACACCGAGCAGTAGTGCGACGCAAAAGAACTACGACTAAAGTACGGGTGGTATTCGACGCCTCTTCTGATGCTTCGGACTCCCTTTCACTTAACGACGTCTTGTGGACAGGGCCAAGTTTGAACCCCAACATCCTCGACTTACTGCTGAAGTTTAGCAGCTTCAAGATTGGAATTGCCGCCGACATCGAAAAAGCGTTTCTTCAAATATCGCTGGCTGAACAAGACCGAGACGCGTTTCGCTACTTCTGGTTTAAGAAGGGTCTTCCAATATTGAAGAATTGCGCATGACAAGGGTTCATTTTGGCGCTTGCAGCAATCCCTTTCTCCTTGCGGCAACTCTGCGACACCGCTTCCAACTGGTAGAAGACAAATACCCTTCTACTGCCAAACTATTGAAAGATCATTTCTACGTAGATGACTTGGTTATCGGGGCACAGGACAAAGAAGCAGCGAAGCAAGTCGTTATCGATTGTTTCGGTATCGTGAAAGAGGCAGGAATGCATCTAAAAAAGTGGACGACAAATGATCGACACTTACGAAACTTTTATAATGGTAGAAACTTAAACGTATAGTTCGATGGAGAAAAGGAAAAGAAGATTCTTAGTATCTTTTGGGGTACCGACAAAGACATTTTAAAGGGATCACTAACGAAGATGCTTGAATCATTGAACGAACAAAGGGTTACGAAGAGACAGATCTTAAGCTTCGCCTCACGCATGTACGATCCCTTTGGATTCTTAGCGCCGTTCGTGCTGGTAGTCAAGTTAGTTATACAATGACTGTGGCTAGAGAAATACACCTGGGATGCGCCACTTCCTGAGTCTCTTCTTATAGAGTGGACAGCGTGGACTAAAGGCCTGAGAACTGTGGATCAGCGAGAAGACAAACCCTCCTGGGCCAGATTGTGCAGGTTACAATACACGCTCTTAGTGACGCTAGCCCAGTTGCGTACGGCGCCGTGCTTTACATTCAGATACGAGACTTCAAGGGAGCCACAACAGTTCAGCTACTACTAGGCAAGTCGACAGTCGCACCTATACAAAAGATAACTGTGCCACAATTAGAACTGATCGGAGCCCTAGTTGCAGCTCGACTAGCTGCCACAGTGAAACATGCTCTAAATCTAGAGTACATTGAAACAGTTATTTGGACAGATTCTATGATCGTGATTCATTGGCTACGTGGTTCAGCGAAACGTCGGGAACAGTTCGTAGCAAACCGAGTTACAGAGGTACTCTCCCTAACTGATTTGAACATGCGGAGACATTGTCCGAGTGATCAAAATCCAGCCGATTTGCTGTCAAGAGGATCCACTGCAGAGCAACTCTTGGAAAGTTCAACTTGGTGGAAAGGACCAAACTTCCTCTACACTGAGACGACAATCGACGAGCCCTGCTACACCCGAGGATACAGTCGAAATGGAAGAAACTACCTGTACCGCAGCAGCAATTCAGGATACAGTCGGCCTAGAAGAGAAAATTACGTATTTGAAAGCAGCTGCTCGACCATTGTGCTTACAATTGTAAACATCAACGACTACAGCTCTTATAACCGACGGATGCTTATAACTGCGTGGACACAACGATTTGCTAGAAATTGCAGGTACACAAGCACCAGGAATAAGGGACGTTTAGACGCAACTGAAGTACAAAAGGCTGAAATTTATTGGATACGTCGAACAAAAGATAAAGTATTTGGACCGGATGTCAACAGAATTGACATTGTACTCCAGCGGTTCAGGCCATATCACAACGAATTAGGGCTTCTTCGCTTGGGAGGTCGTCTTCAGTTCAGGTAGCTCGCTTCATCATCAGGGGTCTTCAACTGCAGTTCTGATATCCTGGTCATGGCACCATATGTTGAAAACCAGGAAGTGGAGCCGAAGTGGTGAACGTCTTCTTTATTCGACGCTTGTAAAAAAAAAACTAAAAAATGCAGACGCGCACTCGGTTCCACGTTCGTTTCTAACTTCGGCTTCTTGACTTCTTTTTCGGAGCATAATATTTAACATAATTCATCGGGAAAGTGTCCATCCTTTAGAATGCAGTTGCAAATGTGTGCCAGTGGAGCTGAAATTGTTGACGCTACAGCGTTGATTGGATCAGTCTTAACCTCGTCGAGACCAGCTGCAGTTTTACTAATAATAGATGTATTATGCTAATTATTTCCAATTCGCTAGCGGGCACCAGGTATAAGTATCAAAACAATTTTTGTTTATATAGCTGCTTGGGTCAACTTTTGTCGTATTATTTCATTTCCTGCCGCAAGTTAGAAAATGCTCATCAAACTTGTTAAAAAGGTCTCGACCTGTAATGGCTTTGCCGGCAAATTTAATTTCATCACTGATAAAATGAATGGGCTTTGAATGACATATTTCATTATATATATTCCATAGCTTACTGGAAACATCAACGCCATCAAATTTATTACCGTAAAATTGTGTTTTGCTTTTCTAATTTCCTTGTTTAGTTTATTGCGATACCTTTTATATTCATCAAATTTATCGCTATCTTTCAGTCTCAAAAACTCTTGAAACAGCTTGTTCCTCTCTTGTATTTGTTTATAAATTGAAGGTGTCATCCATGGTTTCCTAGCCTTCTTTTTTTTCCATACAACTACTGAGAAAGCCTGGTGGTATAAGTCCAGTATCTTTTCGTAAAATCTTAAAAAAACAGACCGAAGGCCGGTTTTTGATCAGGACTTCGGACCAGTCTGCATCAAGCACGATCTTCTTGAAAACGTCTATTTTAGAATATCTATTCTTCTGAATTTATCATAATTTATCTTCCTTCCTGTTTTTCCTAAGATAGAAAAGACAGGCCAATGATCTCAAATATCGATAGATAGTGCCCCAGAGACTATATAATTTTCTACACTATTTGTATAACAAATATCTAGCATTGCCTCGTTGGCAACAGTTATTCGCGTAGCAAATTTTACGAGATTTTTGCAAAAATATCTAGACCTAAGATATGAAAACTTTTTTCTGCGGGGCTGTTTGACAATATTTAATATTTGTGTCACTAATGACTATAATGTGTTTCGTAAAAGTTGACAGATGTGCAAGAACATGATGAAGAGATTCAAAGAAGCGCGTGGCATTCCCCGTTGGAGGCCTGTATATAGCAATTAGGCAAGTGTTGCAAAAGAATATTGTAACAATTTCGCAGTCATTTGAAATCACTGCTTATTCTTTTTACATAGAGCAATCAACGTCGTCCGTTGTGTAAACACTGACACCACCAGCCTTTCTCGACCTACGAAATACACTACATTCCCGTGTTTCAATGATGCATAATACATCAAACTTCAATGACATCTTTTCCAATTGGCACTTGGCACGCTTGCTTGGCACGCTTGTTTTTATAACTACGTGCACTAAAATTTATCATAGAAAACGCATTGTATGTCCACGCATTCTGACTTAAGTACTGGTTAAAGTAATCTGTACTATACATTTGAACCCTTCATGGTATTTCCGAGTTTATCGAAGAATGCAGCAAGGTATGTAGGCCAGAACACTTATACCATCTTCTCGAGATCGCTCTCGGTAGAAGGTTTAATTGCAGAGTTCCTTGGTTTCTTCCGTTCGAGCACTGTTCCGCGATGTCCCCAAACGAACTGGTAGCCTCTTTCCATTGCTTTTGAACGTGCAAGATAAAGACGATTCTTATTTAGCAGTGTCAAGTTTTTGAAAAAGAAAAACGACATCCGACTGTCTTTTTCTCAGTAGCTTGGCATTAGCATTCCATTGCTCATTCGTCTAGCCAGTGGCAAAACGAATGATGATGGGTGGCACACGATTGGGGCGTGAGGGAAACCTAGAATGCTATCAATGTCGGAGTCAGTGAATTCCTGTAGCCCCAGTGGCTCACCCACTGAGGTTACTATGGCCAACAAATTCTCATGTGTTGTTACTTGAATGTCGTAAGCCTCTAGGTTCAGTCGCCTACTATATTGCTCTAGTTCATTTAGCTCTTTCTTCAACAAAGGAATTTCTTGCCTTGGATTTCCCGCTTCGATTTCAGTCACCTTTTTTTGAAGATTATTTATCGCCTGGACTTGCTTGTTAAACCGAGTTGCAAGCTCATCCTATTTATCAGAGATCATTTGCACAGAACTCTCAATGCTATCAATGGTTTGTTTTATTCCTAGTGCTAATTCCGTTTTCTCGGAGAGGGGCAGCAAGGTGGTTAGCTTTTTCTGAATGTTGCTCAGTTTATCAACACTGCTTGGCTCTATTCTTGTCGTATAGTCGCCATTTGACGACCTGCCATGGCCAGGATTTGCACAGGAACTGCATTGCCCGTCATTTTACATCTGCGCATTCATCTGCATAAGCGCCTTTGCTGTCACTCCCGGACACTTTCCTACATGGAAACATGCCTCACACTCGGTGCACGCCAATGATTGCTGATTGTCTAAAAATGTTTGACACAAGTGTCACCAACATCATTACGCATCACCGAAACTTGTGAGCCCGCCATTTGAACATGTATACAAACGTCACTCTTGCGACGGCAGAGGCAGCACCAATGCTGTCTGAATGGTGTTTTACGCAGTAGTAAAGAAGAGTATACCAACCTGCGAATACGGAAAGTAACACTTTACGTTGGGTGAAGCGTTCGAGCAGCCTGCCGCTGCCGTCGCCGAGCTCAGTAGATACGCATGTCGAAGTCCCCGGTTACACTTTTACACTTCTTAAATCAAAATGTGGGCGGTAAATTCTTTACCTGAAGTGTTCATTAACGACACTTTCATAAATAGTCAAATATCCAATTTAATTTCTTGTGCAAATATATCCAGCCATTGAAAGCATTCTAGCGCAAGAATTAGAATTGTACTAAAAATGGCTAATACTGAAAAAAAGTCTCTTAGCGATAAGAATAGATACTGCGAATACTCTTCTCCTGTTCGAAGTATTCGTTTAAAGTTAAGACATTTGCGTCTCGTCTTCGGCGTCCGTGTCTCGTGTTTGTTTCGCCCCATTGCTCTGTCGCACCTCAAGTCAGTGTACTTACAAGGCATATATTGAGACGCCAAACTGCGTCTGGTTTCCCATGGCCGCAAACCTCTTAAAATTCGCAAACTCTGCCGGGGTCGATAGATCCAGGTTCTCGAAGGGCGCCTTCAGGGAGCTGAAGAATATGAACTGGCAGACCCCGTCCGGTGGCACGGCCAGCCAGTGTTCGCCATCCACCGTGCAGATCACAGATTCGATTGTCGGTGCTCGTTCATCGAGGGCTGCGCACAGCGGTGCATGGCTCATGAAAAAATTATCACGCGCCGAACTCATACGTCTGACCTCGCTAGCCAGCACGCAGTGCCGTTGAACTCTCACGCCAGGAGCATCACCCAATGCTCCAGTAAAGTGACTCACGTTTAAAAAGAAACTCTTCCCGCCGTGACTAAGGAGGAATAATATATATATACATACATACATACACAGAAAAGCATCTGGACTACTGAATTTGTGTGTACAAACTGTAGGTTAGTGTAGGTGATCTTTTATTTATTGTTGGACAAAGTCGCTAAGTACCGGCCCAAAGCATTTATATTAGCGAAGTCACGAAGTAATAAAGAAAAGACTAGTTCACTACTTCTTTTATTACAGGTACGGTCCTCTACCCCCTTATTTTTCAGACTGCAGCAGAACCTCAGTAAACTGAAATCACCTGAATGGAATTGTCGCCTAAATGAGCCAGGTTTATGGTTCGCTGATTTTGCATTCTGGCTATGGCAAAAAAAAATTGTTTGTTGAACGTAATCACATTCTTTCCTACTCCGCACAAACAAACCCAAAATATATTGCCGCAAATGAATTGCGCAGACAATGTCAGTGGCATCGCGAAAGATGTGTATGATTGCGCTTTTCCATTTCGGATTTTCTTGCGAATTGTCTACGTTTTTTATTGCCAAGGTGGGGGCTTTGACAGACTTTACATCGGTCGCGCCTTGCTGTGGTTTCTTCGTGTTCGTAGTGTGGAGGAGCTAAGAGTTTGCTTAGCGTTAGCAACGGTAGCAAATGAACGCCCGCGCAATGAGATCACACTGGAGACGAAGACCAACGTTATTGATGGCTTCGAGAGAGGTTTGTTTATTAAAATGGCAACATTTTCTCACTACATAACGCCTGCTTTGGTTTTGTAACTAGGTTTTCTACTACTATAACTAGGCAGTGGCTTCGTGATGAAAATGTAGTACAGATCCCCTAAACCTACAGTTTTTTGTTGACAATGAAGTACCTGCCTCTTTCATAAGAGCATTTTGTGCACCCTTGAGCTCCATCTTTCGGTAATTCTCAATCCAGATTTAAGGAACTCATTCAGCCGGTCCCTTGAGCTGCCGACCAGCGAGAGTTCACTCTGAGCGCTTACGTCCAGCAGTTGCGAGTGGTTGACATAAATCCGAAAATAAAAGGCAAGTCCAATTTTCTAGAGCAATACCACAAATAGGCATTCTAGTTTCGTGCGTACATACGGCTAACAAATAAACTTGTCTGTATGCTTTGCAAGTAGCTGCAAGTGAAACTAAATTTGGTTCCAAAAGCAGGTAGCATGGCTACACTTGCACCTGGGTAATTTGCAGACCGTTCACGTTAATAGAACATGTGTATACATGTCACAAATGCTCCAAAAATGCGAAGCCCGTTAATGCGAACGAGAACTTAATAAATTCAGCAAATATTTTGCAGTTTCCAAAACTCACGCAGCTTATTTTACGTTATATTTGAGGCCTTTAGCCCCAGAGTGAAACTTGATGAAATTGCAAGTAGTTAACAGGCTCTCTCTAAATGCGCTTAACTTGTTGCGACCTCATATGTGCTTTTTTTATTACAATAAGTAGGCTGCTATGTATTAAACCAAGAAAGACATCTAAATATGGAACACGCTTAAGGATCCTTTGTAACTGTGCAATGCGATACCGTTAAAGTATCCCTGACTGCTTTTAACACTTCCCGGCAGCTCCAGCTTGTGTAACCGTAATGTTTACCGGGAAACGCTTGTGGCGAACGCTTTGCACAAAGGAGAGCTTTTTGGTAGCAACACGACCTCTTGCGTTGGCCGATCCCGGAGGTTGTGCACAGCCACGCCAATTAACTACATACTTCGCAGGTTACTGTTGTAGTTTCGCACTTTCAATAAATACTTCTGAAAAAATTTTACACAAAAGGCATGCGCTGTCGGTGCTTTCTTCCATTGCATATGTTTGTGGCCCATCATGCCCACGATACTGAAAAATAACTTCGTCAAGAATGGACGAAAAGATATAGGCAACTTTAGGGGCAGAGTGGCGTGGCAATATAAGCTGCACGTACTTCATGCGAATAAGAAGTTATGGCATACACATATATTAAATATGTACGGCAGTTTAACTCACGCAAACCACCGACACCGACACCGGATTTTATGCGTAACTGGGCCTTTAGCGCTATCGCGCCAGAAGTGTACGCGACAAACACCACAACGTCCCGTCCTCTCTGAAAGTCGTTTTTTGTTTCGTGCAGAACAGCATGTTTGTCCACAGTGCCGTATAGCAATTCACCGTCGTTTAATTTTTACAAGAAGTGCTTCTTTAATGTAAAAAAAAATGAAACTTGTTTGTGGTGTTGGAGTCGTATAAGAAAATCTCTAGATGTAAACAATGCTTACGATAAATTTATTGCAATTTTCAAGCGATTATATCATTCGAACTTTCCGCTAAAAGAGCGCAGATTAAATGCGGGAACCATGGATAACGCCTGAGATGCGTCATCAAATGAAATCAACACATAAACCTTAATAACATTCCTACCTACTCGTTTACCGGAGGACTGGCTGGCCATCAAGTGTTATCGAAACAAACTTATAAAACGCTTGCGATCCGCAAGAACTCATTATCAATCCGCATATCTTGAAGTTTCTGTTAATCGTTCTGACGTACTGTGGTCGACATTATATCCACTCATTAGTCGCGGCCACTTTACCGCCCCTTTTCAAAACTAGAAGTAAACGGTAGAGATAGGGATGGATCACATTTGGCTAACGCATTTAGTAATTTTTTCACTGACATGATAAAGACCGGGACCCCGGCTGATGCGTGCGAATGCGTAAGTGTTCACAACGCTCAATCATTGTAGTTGCGTCCTGTCACGGACCACGAAGTCTTATCAACAATAAAAATTATAAATAATATTGCTAGTTGTAATATACACCGAATTCAAGTACGTCCTATCAGACGTGTCTGATGTTATCTCGCCGCCTTTAGCAGATATCTTTAACATCTGTTTAACTAACTCAGTCTTCCCTTAAATATGCAAATAGCAAAAGTAACCGTGCTTTATAAAAAAGGTGACCGAAATAACTTTGGCAATTGCGGGCCGGTGTCTATCTTGCCTGTGTTCTCAAAGGCCTTCGAAAAAAATTACGCACACTCGATTTTCAAGTTTCATTGATAAATATAATTTATTTACAGCTAATCAATGTGGTTTTCGGAAAAATAAATCAGTTCAACTGGCGCTGCTGTTGCAAAAAGAGTATATTCTTAAACAATTTGAAAATAAGGCGCTCGTTCTTGGTACTTTCGTTGATTTTCCAATGGCATTTGATTTATAAACCATAAAATACTGTTAAACAAATTACATTGCTATGGTATTCGTGGACAAGCCTTAACGCTTACTGACTGTTATTCATCCAACAGGCAGCAGGTCGTTCCGATAAGCGACTCAATTTCAGGAGTGAAACCTTGTCTGTGTGTAGTGCCACAGGCAGTATTCTAGGCCCACTATTATTTAATATCTATCTTAATGACATTCTAAATATTATTTGCGAGGCCAAATACATAACATATGCTGATGATACCAGCATGCTTTTTAAGGGCATCATATTAACGAACCTATAAGTACTTGTAATCACACAATGAAAACGCTGGTGTGATGGCCAGGAGCAAATGCTATGCGTATTAACGAAAATAAAACAGAAGCTGTTATATTTTGACCAAAAAATTAAATTGTTCCACCTCAGCAAGACATAGTACAGAGTACTCACACTATTGAAATAGCTGACCATTTTAAATGTCTGGACATATTTTTTCTGCGAATATGAGCTGGGATTACTACGTAAGATGTGTCCTGCAAAAATTAGCTCAAGTGACAGGTGTAATTGGTCGGCTTCGATACTTACTTCCAAAAGGAATAAAGCTTCTGCTCAATCACTCGCTCATTCGCTCTCGTTTAAATTATTGTCAACTAGTATGGGGTACAACGACGGTCACTAACCTAAATCAAGTATACTTGGTTCAGAAAAAAATGCATTAGGCATATTCTCAAGGCGCTCTTGCGGCATGTACTAATGATTTATTCTGCTGTTGAGGAATAGTTGAAGTACGCCTGACATACAATTATATCTTAAGCAGAAAATTCAAATTAGAAACTCGTAAGAACATAACTAATTTGCGCGTTCTGGCCAAATTAGGAATTCGGCATTTAAATTATCCCACGCATCATGGAAAAAAATTAGGAAATAGACACAGTACTATTAAACTACGGAAAAGAGCGCTTGTCTTACACCCTTCCCTCCCTTCTGAATCACTAAGATCTTAACAATTTTGACTTATTTGATTGTTCATATCAGGATATCCGTAAGTAATATACCGTGATGTATAGCTCTGAGATTTCTACAACATAACACTTGTTTTACTGCAAACCATGTCTAATTTATCAAATACACAACCGTATCGAATTGTTTCATCTGGTTGTATGTAACTGTTTGTAACAAGTTGATTTCTGTATTGTTATTTTCTTTACATTCAGTGCACTTATTCTGGATATTTTTAATTTGATAGCATTTGATATATTCATTTTTTTCTAAGAAACTGTTGTGTATTTATTTTTTGACTACTGTAAAAGCTGTTCTAACTTTTCTGTATTAATTTTACATTTTCATTACTTAGTGTGTGCCCTATAGTACTACACTCTCTGTTGTTTCAATTTTTGAATTATTTTACTGTAGTGCTCTTACCGCTCACAAATTTTTCTATGGGGCTGTGACCTAGTCAAGCTGTTCTGACTAACAGCTTGTTATGAGTCTTTCTTTGTGTATCATTGACAGAATGAAAACAAAGATTGATTAATAGCACAAAAATTATCGTTGATCTGGATTACTGGACATTCCACTGGAACTTGTACAAGAGGCAAACGTTCAGAATTACGTATCTACTTAGTGTTCCTAATCAAAATTTTGGCGTGTAAATTTAGGGCGCAAATTAAAGTCAGTAAGTTCTCGGGACATATACATTTGGAAGAAATCTTAAAGATAGCTCCAAAATTCTGATGACCGCTTTTTGTGATGATAAGCGGACGGGTAAAAAATACTTTTAGATCCAGTTACTCGCATTGTAGTGGATAAATAACCGAATAAGTGGAACTCGAATGTATTTTGTCGCACAGTTATTGAATGAATACCATGACACTGGTTTTATCCTCAGTGTTCGTTCCAAGTGGATATGTTTTGCGAATTGCAAATTTCTATAAAGGCCTTAAATACATTGTCACATCGTAGTGACGGCCGACGACACAGCAACAAAGCTGAATGGCGAAACTAAATTTATTGGGCGAACCTGTGCCCACAAAAACCAGGTTACACTCAAAGCTCAACGAAAGCGACGAACACAGTAAGCGATCGTCGAAAATCTGATCAGTGGGTCAAGCGTGTCGGCTTTTATAAATCAGTCGTTGAATGTTCTAGAGTAATCGCTGGGACCCGCGTGTCTTCTAGCGCATCGAGCGTATGGCGATGATGGCGTGACGATAACGGTATCACGAAGTGGGTATGACAACGTAGCGTGATCATCTCGTCATTACAAAAACGATAAGGTGACGACTGTAGATGACATCGACGTGAAGACGAAGTTACCAAGAGTCAGATGATGAAGTGAGGACGATGATGAAGGAACAACCATGGCTGCATCACTGACACTACGAACATAAAGCACAGCGACGATGGCACGACGACAGTATGACATATTGTGACGACGATGGCATGACGCACAACGAATTATGAAGGTGGAATAACGGCGATGAATCGTGATTCCACTAAGAAGTCTAATAATTTAGCCACTAGCTAATCACTAGTGGCTCACGCCATTAGGGAACTTGGTCCATTTGACCGGAGTAAAATGCGTCCTGACGAGAGCATCACGGCAGTTACACGACCAAGCTAGAGTAGCAATGACTTATTGACCTCAATAATATCGCCATGATGGTTGACAAGGAATTCATGACCACTGTAAGACGACAATGGTGTGACGACGATACGTCAAAACGCTGGCATGATGGCAGCCAGAAGCTGAGATGGCGACGATGGAAGGACTACGACGGAATCGTGAACATGAGCGTAAACAAAACTGGGAAACTACTTGGGTCACTGAGTCGGCGTAAGAGGCTGGATAGATGAATTCATAGACAAGCAGAAAATGCCTGAAGTAGACAAAGAACGCGAATTTCATCACCTATATACCCTGTGCATTTCTTGGTTTCTTTGTTGGTTTCAGTTTCCCACTCTCCCCGCCCCCCCCATATATATATTTATATATATATATATATATATATATATATATATATATATATATATATATATATATATAGAGAGAGAGAGAGAGAGAGAGAGAGAGAAAGAGAGAGAGGGAACCAAGGGTGCCCCAATTTTATTACTCACATTTAAGAAACCAAAAAAACGAACACACCAAGGACAACACAGGTGATACTACGTGTACTAAATGAATTATAGAAATGATAAATTCATCGAAATGAAAGTGTATGAGAAAAGAACTGCCCATCGGCGGGATACGAACTCGCGCCTTTGCATTCCGCGTGCCATGCTATTTCCCCTTGAACTACAGCGGCGACGTTCTCCAATCAACTTTCAGGGGTATTTATGTTTTACTGCTAGAATGTTAGCCAGCGCCAACACTCACAAACCTTGGCAGCCGATGGGTAACGCCCTTTCTGGCGCAGGCGTCGCGAGTACATGATATACTTGGGGGATAGCAACAGGTAAGTAAACCCACACATGCTACCTGAAGGCATCAATGTTGCTGGATTCGAGGCCCTCAATTACTATGTTCCATTGAGCGTTGATTATTGGGACGATACAATTGACGTATGAATAATAACAGTCAGGCCCCTCGCTTCTCTTTCATCTCGTTCAATATATTATGAGGGTCTCGAATAAGCAGTGAAGCAGCAGCTTTGCTGCTTTCTTCACCGTCAATACTAAGTGACATCTAGCGGAGGTGCATTGCGTTCATGCACCGGACGCCCCCAACAAGCTGTCATCCACGCCTCTGAAGACAATACCAACGTCGCGAAGGACCACCGAGGTAACCGCAGGCTGCAAAGGCTAAACCCGAAGCACGGACTATTGCTTATTATGACTAGGAAGATGGTGGCGGAATCAGCGTCCGCCATCGCTCAACAATACAGAGAGCCACATACCTTTCATCGAGCTTCGTTGTGCGGTCCGGAAACCTGGCTGAAGACTATCAAAGAATCTCACCCTTCAACTGGACCTCTGAGGATAAGCTACGCCACGTGTACTTCTTCTTGAAGATGCCGCGAGGACATTGCTTTAGGAATGGAGTATACACCCTTACAACGTAAGACCTGTTCCGCAGTAGCTTCCCTAGGACATTCGGGGGCATCGTTCGGAAAGAAAGGACCGAAGCTCTATTGGAAGCCTAAGTGAAGCTACCTAACGGCACCATTGCAATCTTTACGGAAGAAATGAGTCGTCTATTACACCACGCCAATCCGGAAATATCGGAGCAGAAGAAAGTCCACCTACGCATGCGTGATGTAAAGCAAGAACTTTTCGCCGTATTGATACGAAGCCGACCGAAGCCCATCGGGGAATTTCTTTGCCAGGCCACCAGCGTCAAGAAAACACTGGAAATCCAGAACCGACAGTTCGTCCGCCACACGAACTCAAGAAGCTACGTCGGAATTCAATCACTGGGCACCGCGTCACTATCAGAGTGGTCGTGCGGGAAGAGCTTAAGAAGTTGTTCCCTTCATCGAAGCCCCAAGTGGCTTCGAATGCCGACGTGGCAGGCGAGGACATACAACGGTCACTCGGAGTCCCTCAATCGTCGCAGCATCAGCTAGAAGCGATGACGTACGCCGCCGTAGACGGCCACCCTGCTTCCTCTCCGAGGCCGCTCCAAGGCCAAGTAACATCGCAGTTCTGCCGTCCGCCAATGCTGCCGCCTGCATGCTAACTTGTCACCGCGCCGCGCCGGCCAAGAAGACTTACATTTGGCGCGCCCCTGACCCCTGTTCGATGTTACCACTGTGGACAAGCGGACCACGTATACCATCGATGCCCACACTGCGACAGGGGTCTACGAGGGTTCGCCTTCAGAGCGCCACTTCCACAGCTTGCCGAGCGGCCACGTGACGTCGCCGACTACATTGCCGGAACGCAGTGGAAACCCCGATGACCTTCGCGTTCGCAATCTCCAGGACGGTACTTGTCGCCACAGCACCGACCATATACTTGTCCAGCCCGAGACCAGACCGTGAGCCACTATCCGAAAAACAAAAAGCACCAACCGATGGAGGTGCGGTTGCTGTACGTCGAAATGAAGAAGATCCGCTGCCACCGACGATGAGGCTTCGAAATCTATTTCGACGACGCAGCAACGACACGCCTTCATCCAGAGAAAGCCTGGAACCCAAGGATACGCCGACAAAAGACGACCTGACCAGCCTCGGGTCAACGCGACGGAGCCGTGATCTGACGCCAAGACCTAACCGCAAAGGAAGACAAAGAATCTCGACGTGCTTCTCGACGGCCACGAAGTCAGTGCGCTTGTAGACACTGGAGCCGACTACTACGTCATCAGGGGATTATTCGCCGCCAAGGTGGAAGTCAGTCCTACATGGCATCGTCCTCAAATTCGGACAGCTGTACCATACCTCTTCACGCTGACTGAAATCGCACGGGAAGAATTACAGTCATGTACTTCCTCAACCAACACGGCGCAATCATCCACCTGAGGTCGAAGTCGATAACGCCGTCCACAGGCCAAGCGATACCGACAGAGAGGGCTTCCACTGAGCGTGCCTTAAGTACACTTGAGCACCAAGTCAGCATCCCAACTCACTCCACCATCGTCTTTTTGGTCGGCAGCGAAACACCTGCAGATGTAGAAGGCGTCGCCGAGGACGACCAGCTTCTGCTGCTCCACCGTGAAATTTGCGTCGCAAGAGAGATCGCTCGACTGCACGGATTAAAAGCGAAAGTGATGCTGACAAATTTCAGCGACGATTTAAAGCGCATCAACGAGAGCATGACGATGTCATACATCTAGGAAATTTTGGAAACCAGCAATGCGTTCATCCTCTCGGATTCTGCTACGCCTACCCCGACGACAATAGTTCCTGAACCAGACACCGATATAAATCCAAGTCTCTCTCTGACTAAGCAGCAAATGCTCAGAAATCTTCCTCGACGATACTAAGACTGATTTTCGACGGCATCGAGGATTCTACAAACACCACTTGTAAAGCATCGCAAAATATCTGAAGAGTGCGCTCGACAACTCCGCAAGAGCCCTTACCAAGTTTAAACGTTGGAATGTGAAGCCGTAAGGCAACAAGTCGAAGAAATACTGTGCGACGACCTCATCCAGTTATGGAAAAGCCCGATCAGGCTGTTGAAAGTCGTCAGCTGCTTTCACGCGTTGTGTTGGCTAGCGAAGTGAAAGGACTGGTCAGGACGCCTGGCATGGTGGAGCCTCAGGCTACTAGAATATATCATTTTAACCTGCAAGTCCGGACGAAAGCACTCTGATGACGTCCGCGTGTCTCGCACTCGCGTGGACCCACCACCCCAAGATGACCAAGTCGAGGACGCATGTTTAGATACAAAAGAGCCGGTGAGTTTGCCGAGCAGCAGCGAGCGGACTCTGAGCTCTGAAACCTTGCCGAGTACTTGTGCAAAGCAAATCCGACTTTATCCTGAGGGTATTTATGTGCGGATTGTCATCATGTTTTTTTTAACAACGTCCTGCTAAAGAACAACTATTCGCCAGCCCACGCAAACTACCATCTCGGTCTTCCCGCAGCCCTACGGTTAGATGTCCTGCACGCTTTCCACACTAACACAGCTGGGCACCTCAGGTTTTCCCGAAAGCTCGCAAGAACATAAGACAAGCACTTTTGGCCGTGTATGACTGCCGAGGTCGCTTGTTATGTGAAGTGATGTCGTGACTGCCAGCGACATAAGACACAACCAACAAGGCCGATGAAATTTCTACAGCCGATCGAGCCTCCTTCAAATCATTTTAGCAGATAGGGATGGATTTGTTGGGGCCCTTTCCGACGTCAACATCTGGAAAGAAGTGGATTGTGGTGGCGGCCAACTACCTTACCCTCTAAGCCAAAACAAAAGCTCTGCATAAAGGTAATGCAGCCGAAGTGGCGAAATTCTTCCTTGAGAACGTCCTGCTGCAACATGGTGCTCGAGAAACTCTCATCATTGACAGAGGAACGACCTGCACTGCAGAGTTGACCCAAACCATTTTTCAATTCAACCAGACAAACCACAGGAGAACAACTGCCTACAACCCCTAGATGAACGATCTTATGGGGCGGATGAACAAGACCCTCACCGGCATTCTTCTGATGTACGTGGACGTCCAGCACAAGACGTGGGATGCAGTCCTGCCGTACGTAACTGTCCCTTACAACGCGGGGGTGCAACATACAACACATGTCATGCTGCGCAAGATGGTTTACGGCAGAAACCGCACAGCTCGACGCCATGCTGCTGGGCATCCCTGACAAACGTAATATCGATGTCGCCGCGTGTGACCGCGCCAAAGAAGCCCGGCAGCTTGCCCGCCTGCACATGAAAAACCAGAATGCCGACAGCCCGCACTACAATCCTCGACGACGCGACGTGTAATACAAGCCCGGCGACCGTGCTTCGGTTTGGACTGCGATTCGATGAGGAGGACGTAGCGAGAAGCCGTTACGAGGCTAGTCCGTGCTTTGCAAGATAACCCGACGTATCGGCGCGCTTGACTATGAGCTCATGCTATGCCGCATTTCGCCATCACAGCGGCGCCGAGCATGACCTGAAATCGTCAAAGTGGAGCGTCTTCAGCCTTCCTACGCCCGCTGATGAATTTGGAGACTTACTTCTTTTCTTATTTTCTTGTTTTTTTAAATTAAAAACATGCCCTTAGGCATAATACAAGAAATGTTAAAAATACACGAACAGATTCGACTCGTGCAAACAATCTAGGAGTGAACGATGATGTGGTCCATGAATCCAACTTTCAAGGTCGGGTGGGCGGCCAGGCCGAAGGCCTGTTGCCCGGAGGTGGCGGAGACGGCTTAGATGAAGTCCTGGGCACGTCCATAATACGTGTGTCACTGTCAGATTTTGGATTTCTGCGTTGCAAAATGGGCACGATGAGCTGTAAGGACCATGGTACTGTTGTGGCCAGAGA
Organism: Dermacentor variabilis; assembly: GCF_050947875.1. Lineage (NCBI taxonomy): Eukaryota > Metazoa > Arthropoda > Arachnida > Ixodida > Ixodidae > Dermacentor > Dermacentor variabilis. Next base: position 87,106,550 of record NC_134575.1, read on the forward strand.
GCGGTCACAGACGGGGTGAGCACGACCCCGTCACGTAGCCTCTTTAACGTAACCTCCTCTCGGCGGGTTAACCCACCAGGGAGGTCTAACCCACACGGAGGTATGAGAGCTCGTGTGGTACGTCGGAGGTTTTCCTTTTCCCGGATCAGTCGTCCACAGGCGTCTTCAGGAAAATGTGGAAGTGGGTATGTTGTAATCTGTGGGTGGGTTGCCATATCTGCTTCAAGGAGACCCGGCAGGGCTGCTCGAAGCACCCACTTGACGCGTATGAGGATATTCGTAGCGGCAGCAAGATGGTAAATGCTGTCTGAGAATAGAGTGGACCGAGATACCTTATGTATGTCGTGGATGGCTTGAGTAGGGTCTGTGCGAATGATGAATTGAGAGTATCGAGCATCTTGAACAGTAGGTAGCAACGCAGCCGAGCCGTCTCGTATGGCAGCAAGCTCGGCAAGGTAGGCCGGTGGTGCAGGATCGGCAACACACGAGCACGTCTGGCCTGCCTCTGGTATCAATGGACACACGAGAGCTGTGCGAATCATGGTGCCATTAACACTGGCATCAGTGTATGCGAAAAGAGTGGCATCGTCTTGATTGTCATCGGCGCGATGAAGGCGGGAAACATGGGCATTCGCCTGACGAGGAACTGGGCTATACAGACGACCAAGAGGCTTATTGTCACTTAATTATACCCTTTTCCACGCAGCTACATCGGGTCTCGTAGATGCTGAATTGTTTATTTGGTGTCCCATGTACTGGGCCAGTGAAGCAGCCGAGCAGAAATACGATGGCTTTAGGGCGCACACGCATCGACGTTGGTGTACGAGCTCGTCAATAGTGTTGAGTTGGGACTCGGCCTGTAGGGTTGGCAATGGAGTGAGACGTGGTAGTCCCGTTATGGCCCGCATGGCTTCGTTATTAAAGGCATCAAGGCGAGCCCATTGTGCCTGCGTGAGATGGTGAAACGGGGCTCTGTAGAGGAGTCGTGGTTGCAATACAAAACGGACAAGAAGGCGAGCCATGTTGGTGCTCGCTCTGCCAGATTTCTTCGTAATCCGACGTATCAACTGTACCGTTTCTGCGGCATGTTCCTTTGCATTCTTGACCCATGGTCCCGCAGATCCGGAGGAATCCATTTCAAGGCCGAGTACACGAAGAGTTGAAGCCTCGTGTAATTGTTGCTGATCCAGAGTTAACTGAAGAGGCCGGAGTGCCAGAGGACGGCGCCCATTCTTGTTCGCTACTGACATGTACATCACCTTGTCCTTGGAAATATCAAGCCCTATCTGAGCACACCAGTTGCGCGTCATGTTTAGGGCCTCTTGGAGCAGTTGTTCTTGGTGGCAGATTTCAGGATCAACTGGCCAGACAGTGACGTCATCTGCGTACATTATGTACTGTGCGTTATGTATCGTGGCTAGCTTCCAAGCTAGTGGAAGGATAGCGATATTGGAGAGGACTGGTGCGAACACAGATCCTTGTCGGACACCCCGATGTGCAACGAGCTGACCTGCTGCTTGGCCAGCCAGGCGAATGGAGAAGGTGCGAGCGCACAGGAAGGCTTCGACGAGTGTGCAGACACGGCTAGGGAACTGAAGCCAATCGAGAATTCCGACAATTGCTTCGTGACTCACATGGTCGTACGTTTTACGAATATCCATTGCCAGAATCGTGCGAATTATTTGGGAGGGGCCTCCGATGAGCACCATAGAAGATAGGTACGCAAGGCCATCCTCTGCTCCTAGATGAGCACGGAACCCGATTTGCCCAGGATGATACCATGAGTACCGCTCGAGCCACCATGTAATGCGTGTCGCGAGCATACGCTCCATCAGCTTGCCTAACGTTGAGGTTAGTGCTATTGGGCGCATATGGGTGCTATTATCTTGGGGCTTTCCGGGTCTGGGAATAGGCACCATTTCTGCATGCCACCAAGAATCGCGAATGACTCCTGTAGCGCAAGCTTCGCTAAAGGCCCCCAACAGCACTTCGAGAACCTTGCCTTCCGTGTTTTTATAAAGTTCTACGGTAGGCCATCAGGTCCGGGTGCCTTGCATGGCTTCGACAGGTCTATTGTCGCTAAAAATTCCGCCATAGTGAAGACAGCTTGTGTACCCTCGATGTCGCAGAACGTAGGCGGCGTGCGTGCGTCCGCGGGAAGGCAGTTTTGAACAACGAAGGGAGGCGGTGCTTTGTCCAAAGCAGAAAACAGGTGTAGGCGACAGTTTCTGCGAATATTGCTGATGTCTGGCTCGATGCTAACAGGGCGCAGGCTGCGGGCTCTGGAGGGCGCCGACCACGTTACATTACTCGGTAGGTGCACCACATGGAGGCATTGGACGACGGAGGTCCGAGAGAAGAGCACCAGTCTATCCAGCGGCCACGTTATAAGCGGTGTTCATGGCGCCGAGCTTCTGCAGTAAAGCGTTGGGCCTCTAAGCGAAGGGTATTTGATGCAGGGTCACGTTCTGATGCAAGTTCTGCTTGGCGGCGCGACGTCCAGGGACGCAGAAGTTGCAAATCAGGAGCGGTTCGCGATTCGCTCATTGAGGCAACCCACGACGTACGTGTCGCCTCAATTAATGCCGCCTTAAGACGATGGGACGGGTCCAGTATGAAGTTGGATACATTGCTTTCTGATACCGCCCTGTATCGATCCCAGTCCGCCACTCGACATAGTCGGCGGAGGTGGCCTGTTCCGCTGGAAGATAAGCCAAGGTGCATAGGATGATGGTCGCTACCCCAGCAGTCGGGTTCACATGACCACGAGACGGTCGTCCTTCCTAGCCACCAAGATAAGTCCGGTGAGAGTGGCGGCGCGCGAGGGTGGTCACGCCGACGAGTATGCACTGACACATTATAAAGCAGGGTGAATTGGGCATCCATAAATGTGTCCAGCACACATGTACCACGCGCACTGGAAATGGCGTATCCCCGTGTGATGTGGGGCGCGTTAAAATCTCCCGCGACCATAACGGAGCAACCAGGATGTTTCTGTCGTCGGTGCGCCCGCCAGCCGAGACACAACCGAGCCGCAGGACCGCTGTAGGGGCGAGCATAGTACGAAACGATGATATCGTCCGTGCATTGGAGACGAACCAATACGGCCACGACTTCTTGCCATAGAGTACACCACTGCGAAAGATCAACTCGAGTCTGGTGAAGAGTGCATCTTAGATACGGTGCAGCCTCTCCTGGATGGGCATCGGGCGTAGCACTCCTAAGATCCAACATTGAAGGCTATGAGTATGCCAGAAATCCTGGCATGGGTGGCAGGCTGTTGGATTCTTGAAGCAGTAGAGCCCAAACACGCAGCTTCCCATATCTGAGACGCTGACGCAGCTCTCCAACCTTCCCCGTTAGCCGCGACAGTTCCACTGTAAGATGCCTTCTGACACACTTGAAGACGTAGCAGCCATCATAGATTAAGATTGGCCAGTAGAACCGAGGTGAGATGCTGGAGCTGTTGCGCAACGAAGCGCAAGAGTTCTTGGGGTGAAAGTGGTTTCGACACAAATGCCGGGTTAGCCATATGAGGACTAGACGTCGACGGCGAATGCGACGGCCGCGCTCCATCATGAGGATGCCGGAGCATTGTACGGCGTTGCTTGAGATGTTGAATTTCCTTTTCAAGGCTGGCCAGGCGAGCGTGGATCTCGAACTCTTCGTCTGCCAAAGAAAGCGGCGTTTCATCTATAGAATGTGACGCCCGTTGCGGCCGTGAAGTGGACGACCTAACAGCTGCGCTATAGGAACGAGTGGCAGCACCACTTGTCGCTGTACTTGCTATTGACACCTGGCTAGCATCCTCTTCCAGCGAGGCCAGAACGGCGTAACGGTTGTACACAGGGACTTGTTTCATTGATGGATCTCGAGGGGTCCTTGCTGGCTGTCGAGAATGGCGTTGTCGAACCTTCTTAGTGGCCTTCAACTTCACAGGACACGTCGTGGAAGTGATGTCATGATCGTTTATTTGGCATAGGAAGCATCTAAACGATGCGGACGTTTCAGGCTCCATGGTGTCGTCCTTGGGTGGGTAGGGGCCGGATGATTTCATGTGCTCCTGTCTAAAGCAAGAGTAGCAGTACACAACGGAAGGCTTGAATGGACGCGGGCTCAGTACGCAACCGTAATAGAGGATACGTTCAGGTGGGGAATTAGGACCTGAAAGCGTGATTAGGCGCGTACGATCGCTGCCTAGGTAGCGAGCAGCCACGAACTTGTGTGTGGGACACGATAGTTCCTGTAGCAGCCTCTCGGGTTCTTGGTCAAGGTCAACGCCATTAACCACGTAGCGTCTTAAATCGGTACCACTGGCGAAGTACGCCTGGACTGGAAGGACACATTCTTCCGAGACTTGTATTTGTTGCAGTTCTTCGAGTTTATAATGTAGTGCCATAACAGACACCCATACTGAGACCGTATTAGTGGGTTTGTGTAGAGCAAAACCTTGAAATCGGGAAGTCTCGAGGCAGCGATCCAGGGCCGCTTGAATGATACGGTTGCGCAGAGTGGACCTGTCATCTCCAGCACGAGGCTTGATAACCACGTTGTACCACGATGTCGTTGGCGACTCCGGAGACGTGCGTGTCGGTCGTGCGGGCAGGCCTTGTGATGAGCGAGGTCTTTTCGGGGCTGCTGGAGCTACATTTTCATTCGATTGAAGGCCAGTAGCTTCCTTCGTTCTCTTGGCGGAGGTGTGCGCCACGACTGCAGGGTTGTTCTGCTCCATGTTAGTGGTATCCATGCTCAGGGTACCGCCTATGCACGTTGCACTTGTCCCCACGAAGAAGACACTGCTGACTTGGATAGCAGTTGCATCAGTAATGTTCTGATCTTTCGCCGCAGCGGACAGCAGCTTGGATGCTCCGCGCCGACGCGGCGAGTGCCGTGGAGGCACTCGCACTCGCAAAGCCGCGCAAGAACTCGAGTTGGACGACGCAGCAGGAGGGTGTAGATGACGACGGACCTTGTAGATAGGCGCCAGTAGTAATTACGAACCGCCAAAGCGGTCTATAAACAACAGAGTCCCAGTAGCGAAAAAAAAAACCAGCAAATGGGGCGAAAATACGGAGCTACGGAAAAACACGTCCGAGTGGAACGAGCGCTCTCGTGTTTTTTTTTTATTACGTGCAGTTTTGTTTGGGCTTTCGTGTTTGTATTAATTTTTAAGAGGGGGGTATTGACACGTGTACTTGTTTGTCGGGCGAGATCATTCACCATCTAACAAATGTTATCGCTCAGCGCTTGGACGCGCCTGCAGGTATAAGAAGTTTCTCGAATGACATAGATGGTTCTGTCCATTGCCTTTTGCCACCGAACCTTATGTAACCTGAGTGCATGTGTGCGCGACGCTAACTGCGGGGTAATTTGTGAAAGACACGCGGGCAGCAGCGATTACTCTTCACCTCGATGACTCATGTAAAAAATCCGACGCGCTTGACCAGCCTGACCAGCTGACCAGCTAGCTCATCAGCTATCGTTTTTCTTTGAGCGTAGCCTGTTTTTGAGGGCACAGGATCGCCTAATACAATGCAAGTTTCGTCATGCATAGTTTTGCGGCTTTCATCACTGTCGCTACTACGTGGCCATATATATATATATATATATATATATATATATATATATAAATATATATATAGCACGAACAGACGGCACTATGGTACGTACGCGGCAACGTTGTAGTTGTTGGCGTTGGCGTCGGTGGCGGCAGCGGTGGAGGTGTGGTAATTGTCGGTTTCCTGGTTTGTGGCGTTGGTGCTGTTGTGGTGGCCGTTTGCGTCGATGGTGGTGATGGTGGCGGTCGGGTAACCTTCGCTTTCGTGGTTTGTGGCGTTGGTGCTTTTCGGGTGGCCTTCGGTGTCGATGCTTTCTGTGGTGGCGGTGGGGCAATCTTCGGTTTCGTGGCTTGCGACATTGGTGCTCCTTGGGTGACTTTTGGTGTCGATGGTGGTGGTGGGGCAATCTTCGGTTTTGTGGTCTGTGGCGTTGGCGCTGCTCGTGTGGCCTTTGGCGTCGATGGTTTCAGTGGCGGCGGTGGGGTAACCTTCAGTTTCGTGGTTTGCGGCGTTGGTGTGCCTCGGGTGGCCTTCGGCGTCGATGGTTTCAGTGGCCGTGGGGTAGTCTTAGGTTTCATGGTTTGCGGCGTAGGCGCTCGTCGGGTGGCCTTTGGCGTCAATGGTTGCAGTGGTGGCAGTGGGGCAATCTTTGTTTTCGTGGTTTGCGGCGTAGGCGCTCGTCGGGTGGCCTTTGGCGTCGATGGTTTCAGTGGTGGCTGTGGGGTAACCTTCGGTTTCGTGGTTTGCGGCGTAGGCGCTCGTCGGGTGGCCTTTGGCGTCGATGGTTTCAGTGGTGGTGGGGTAGTCTTCGGTTTCGTGGTTTGCGGCGTAGGCGCTCGTCGGGTGGCCTTTGTCGTCGATGGTTTCAGTGGTGGTGGTGGGGCAATCTTCGGTTTCGTGGTCGGCGGCGTAGGCGCTCGTCGGGTGGCCTTTGGCGTCGATGGTTTCAGTGGTGTCGGTGGGGCAATCTTCGGTTTCGTGGTCTGCGGCGTAGGCGCTCGTCGGGTGGCCTTTGGCGTCGATGGTTTCAGTGGTGGTGGTCGTGTAACCATTGGTGTGGCAGGTAGTTGAGGCTGGGGAACTGGTGTGGTCTTCGGCGTTCGTAGACTTGGGGACGGGTGCACACCCGGTATGCGTAGGGCCGGAGGTACGGTCGGCGACCGACGATGGTTGGTCTCTGAATCTCGCCGGCCCGCAGGCGGCTGTCTTGGGGCAGATCTCACAGCAGTTGGTCTCTGCAGAGGAGGCCGATTTTTAGAAGAAATTGTAAATCATCATCATGAGAACGAAAGGTAGGTTTATAATCAGTTTACTTATGGCACCGAAGGACGAAGTACTCTCCCGTACGCATCGTACTTTGGTCATGCACCAGCTCACATCGTATCTTTACTGCCTGTAAATAATCTAATTCAACCACGGCATCCAGATCGCGTACGTCCGCGGCTTCGCTTGTCTACTGTTGCAACACAATATGTCATTCTAACCTACCACCTAATACTTGTCCTCTTTACATGCCCTTTGTTAATCTAGCTTTTCCTTAATATAAGTCCCGCGTGTCTCCCTAATATACACCGCTGTTTGCCTATCCCTTAACGATGAAAAATTATTGTCATTCAATTTTTGATATAGATTGTGACTTAGTACGACTCGTAGAAAATATGGAAACGTTTATAATACGGATATATACATAGCAATATTATGCAGCGTTCTGTCTCAGGCTTAAATATGAATGCTCGCAAAGTGACGGAAACAATGGAGGAATTTCATATCTACATTGACCGCCTACTATCAACAACACTACGACAATGTTGCGGAAATCATAGATAATGAAGTAAAAAATTTTACATGCTATGTGAACACTTCCACACTTAGCAAATATCGTATTAGATCACATACGGTGAATAACCCTCAATGCGCCGTGTTTGAAACCGACATAACTTCTCTTCAATTGGGTTATAAACACCATTTCCGAGATAGGAAAGCGAAATTTTAATGAATATATAATTTGCAGTCCTGAGACTTTCTGATGGTTGTGAGGCTTTCTCTTCATTCAATGACAGTATTTCCTTGCTCTTTATATATGTATTCTACAGTGCGAAGAATTGAATCAATGCTCAGTCTTAGCAAGTTTTACCCATTTCCGATATTTGTGTGTGTCTATAGTAGACGAGTTATTTAATTTTACCTGTCATATTTCTCATTACATATCTCGAACAGAAAACATGCGCCCCTTGTGGGCGGCTAATCTGATTACACGTCCTCCTAGCGAGACGTAGGCGTGGGATTCGTGGCGAACCTTATAGTTTAGCATAGCACAACTTCAGCTGTGTACTTCTACTCTGCATTTAAAGCGAAATACCTATTGAGCCGTCTTTTTTTCTTCTTTCACCAAATGGAGCAGTGCACAATGACACCAACCAGGTATTTGAGTTCTTATTGATGTGTTCAAAAGCTGTCGGGATTTAGGTGTACGGCTTTATGAACAAACTCACCGGCACTCGTGTAATGCTCTTGGTCGCTCCACCGCTGCTCGACCCTCCCGAACCTACAACACGGCTGTAAGTTCCTGTCTCATCAGTATGGTCTCCGTCGTCATCTAGCTCGCTGTCGCCTGCATAAAAGGAAAAGTATGAACATCCAGTACAAATTGAGTCACTCAATCGTGATTCACGAATGCACTCAGATATTCGCATTCACAAAGCCTTCTATTGAAATTATGCATAGATTTGCCTTACTGTATGGAGTTTAAGGGGCATGCACTGGTGAGGACAAAATATTGTTTACATGGCAGTGAGGTAAGGTGCCCGTCAGCGACATCTAAAGGATGTCGCCTGTTGTTCACTTGGCACCAGGTCTGTCCCCTTGATAGGATCTTACCATTTCAATAATTTACAAACTAACTTACGCATCTTCACCATGAGGTTTGTCTAGCCTGTCTCTGAATTTAACACTTTCTAAAGCAAAAATTGCGGCAGAACACATATGACGATGAATGTCGACGGTAACGCGTTAGATTTAAAATAATAGAGCAGCGCAACGTACAGCACTGTTAAAAACGCCTATGTATGAGGCGTTTACTGCGGCGGGACTCGTATTTCGCATTGCCCTACGAAAAATCGGTGCAAATGGCGACTGCGACGCCTGTGCACGGCCTCTGACATTCGTGGCCCGCTGGTGGGCGGAAAAAACTAAGCAGTGCATCTTTGGACACCCGGTCTCCGGTCTCACGCTTCTTTATGGGTATGTTGCGGCATCTAGTAGCGCTACCGAGAAGTCCACGCGTACCCTCCAAGACCAGAAGCGTGGCGCACCGATTCCTGAGAACCCTGAGAATCGTTCCCTCACTTGTCACACACTGAGAAAAAGAGAGAGAGAGAGAGAAACGCAGAACACTTTATTGAAAACCCTTGCTGGGGACAAGGGAGGTGGGTGACCGGAAAACTAGCCCCACCCGAGTCACCCTTTATCTGGCCGCGACCAGACCTTAAGTCTTGGCGGCGCCGCGGCCAGCTGGACTAGTAATCTATGCAGTGGTGCTCCTATTTGACTGTTCCCGCTGCCCACACTGCACTTTCAAGCGGCGCAACGTCTGCACAAGCTGCGGGTGAAATTGCACTGAGGACGGGAGAAATATTAGAAATGAAAGACAAGGTATTTTAGTGAACTTCAGGGTGATGTAGTGCATCAAGAAATCCGGGTATCTCGTAATCACTTGCAGATCCCGTATGAACATGAAGTTCTTAATAAATGATGCCTCGTCGGCCTTGCAAGACGGAGAAAGAATCAGTTAAAATGAATATGATAAGAAAACTACTATCTTTGGCTTAAATAAGGTCGAATGTGAGTATGTATTCACGTCGCCCTTTACTGGGCCACCGTCAAATGCTATTTAACTCAACTGCCGCACCCTCCGCGAGATTATGCCGAATAGCTGAGTTCTCATCTGAGGCTGGAGCTGGTTGCCTGCAGAAACAACATACTGGAGCAAATATGCGCAGCTCAATGAGGCAGCTGTATGCTATAACAAAAATCTGGAGGTGACTCAGCACATCCTATTGGAGTGCAAAGGGATCCAGTCAGTGACACCCGTAGGTGACGTACACCTCCCAGAAGCACTTGGATTTTATTTGTACGGAATAACTAACCATTCAGCAGTCAGGACAAGCTTCGGGTTAAGGATTCAGGTTATTGGTGGGAAAGAAAAGTAGGGAGGAGATTGATACAGCCGAATCCGCTGCAAGCATAGGTACCGGTAAAAGACAGATGAAGAAGTTTTGCAAAGTAGAATAAAATATTAAAGATATGTACTCAAAAATGCTACAATGGAAAGCATGTAGAGCATGTATGAGCAACACAAACATGTAGGTGACTATTTGTCATCGCCCCGTTTCAAGAGCATGTCAATAAATCTTCATCGTCATCATCGGCCGGGTGTGCAATGCGCGAGCGCCACCCCACATGGTGGAAAAAAAGGTCAAGCGCATTGACGCCTACTCAGCTGGGGCTGAGGAGAGCTTAGTGGGAGAAGCTCGTCTGGGCATGCGCGTGGGCCGCCGTACATGAGCGCGCGGGCCTTGACGCATCTCTATCGGCAGCGCGGTAACTCACAGTGTGTGAGAGGTTCATAGCAGCATCATGCTGCCGTGTTGCAGGAAACGCAAGCACACCGAGGCGGCGGGTGCTAGATGGGCCGTTGAGAGCGCCGACGTGCGTGAAGCTAGTCTCGTCGAGCCACGCGCCAACGACGCCAAGAAGGCGGCGGAAGCTCGCAACACCCGTCTCGTGCAAACTCGTAATTCGTACGTCAACGCCAGGAACGTCATGTCGTCATGCACCGTTTGCAGGCCCTCCACGGAGGCGAATGGAGTCGCCGAACACGTACGCGTAGCTGCAGACAGATCTGAAGAGAGTCTACGGCGTTGTAGTCAGCTAGGTTGCGTATTCTCATTGCGCGTGCATTATGATACAAGGATATACGAATAAAATAAAACACAACTAAATGGAGGGACAGAATACGCACACACACACACACACACACACATATATATATATATATATATATATATATATATATATATATATATATATATATATATATATATAGTACTGTAGAATAAGGAGCAGTGCGGCTGTGGCTAAGAGAGAGAGAACGACGACAAGAGATAACAACCTTGTTTCGGTGCTCGATCGGCTGTACTACCTCTCGCTGCTATATCGTTCTAGTCGCGAACGTTTACTGCCCAAAGTGCTTCGCGACATTTGGTGGAAGGTGCAGGACCTTTTGCAAACGTGCAACTCCGTAGCCGGACGATCCCTGCCACAAATATCCATGCCTGAGGAAACTAGTCATCTCGATTCACCACAGGCATCGCCTCCGGTCGTCTGTCCTGGTGCGCCACGCCAACGAAATCCTTCCTTATTCAATGGCAATGACGATCATGACGTAGAGGACTGGCTGTCACCGTACAACCGAGTGAGTACCCCCAACAAATGGACTGAAGGTGACAAGCTTGGTTACGTACCATTCTACCTTTCCGGGGTCACCCATCTTTGGTTTCGAATCCATGAGGCTGACTTTTACACCTGAACAGCATTCCGAACGACACTTCAGGAAGTCTTCGGTCACCCTGATGTGCGCAAACTTTGGGCTGAACAGCTTCGCTGTCGTGCCTGACAAAAGGTCGAAACCTTCACGAGCTACATTCAAGATGTAGTTGACATTTGCCGGCGTATGAACCCAGATATGACCGAAGATCACAACGTCTAAAACATCTTGAACGGCACAGAAGATGACGCCTTCCAAATGCTCTTGGCAAATAATCGTCAGACGGTCAACGTCCTCATAATGCTTTCTCTCACTCCGTACGTCGTGCTTTCAGGTCTGAGTGATGGTGTCAGTGCCACTCCTTGCAGTTCAGCAATCTTCGGCCAAATCAAGCAATTTGTACGACAAGAAGTGGCGCGCCAACTCTCTTCTGACAGTCAGTCCCGCGTCAGAGTCGCCCTCGTTACTCGATCTCCGTCAGGTGATACAAGAACGCCGTACCACTTGCTCATCAACCGCCTCCTACGCCTGTTCCACTTACGTACGCTGCCGTTGTCGCGAATCCAAGGCCTCCGTCTGCAGCTATTCAATCCAGACTTAACAGCGCCTTTCCCTCACCTTCGCAAGCGGCCGCAACATATGCACCCACAAGCAGCTACTGTCCGCCACAACAGCCCGTGCGCCCAACTCGCCAATATTTGTATCACCCTCCACCCGCTGCTCTCAATCCATGGCGCACCCATTTCAACCGGCCTATCTGTTCTTCGTGCGTCCTACCTGTGCATGTAGCACGGCTTTGCCGCTGGTGCGGATGGTATCCTTCGAATTCTCCTAAGGCGGAAAGCAAAGGTTTCGACTCTGCGTCCCGTTCCGCTACTGCCGCTCAGCCCTTCGAAGCCTCGTCTCCTGCTTGCCGAACCTTCAATACCTGTCGGTCTCCCCCCCCCCTCCGTCGGCGTTCTCTGTCGCCGCTTATCCGCTGCGAGAGGAAAATCCGAGAGGAAAACTAGGGACCACAGTTCCGGAGGCAGGAACTGCCATCAACGAACTCTTCAAGACCTCATTTATTTCCTGCGAACCTCGTTGAAGTTTATGCAACAGACATTGCCGTTCAGAAGAGGGAGCCCCGCTAATATATCAGAACGAAACGCCACGTAACGACAAGCGCGAGGAAGTTGGAAACGGAAAACCTCGGCCAGTCGGGGCAGCTACGGATACGGCACGCTTTACCTGGCGAACGTTTGCCCAGTCAGGATTTGTTGTGGCGAGCCATCATTCAAATTTTACTCCACACTTGCTTACGAGGCATTGCCGTCTGACAAGCAGCGGGTCGTGCTCGGTATCAATGCAGCCTAGATCAACATTTTGAATTTGTTGGCTGAATCTAATTACGTGCGATATTAAAGATTCCTAAAAAAATGGTTGTGCGGTAAAGTATGACTGCCTCCGAAATTTCCACTTATACAACAGCGTCCCAGGCACTAATTATAAAGTCAATCAATATTTGCTAATTATTCTCGTGAAGCTCAAGTAGTTTACGGAAAAGTATGTCCACCTAACCTAGAAACTCGTACGAATAAAACATCATGTTTCCGGAACTCATTACATTTTTATAAAAAATCCTGTATTGCCCAATAAACGCATATTTTATGCTTGAGTAGCATTTAGACATTTACATTGGCTTAGCTAGACTTCTCTTTTCTCTAAAGCCTACTTCTCTTTATTTTAGACATACCTATGCATGCAGAGGCCGGACAGGCCGCCATTGGAATCTGAACCTGGCAACGTTTAACGTTAGAACGCTATCTAGTGAGGCGAGTCTAGCAGGTTTATTGGAGGAATTAGAGAGTAGTAAATGGGATATAATAGGGCTCAGTGAGGTTAGGAGGACAAAAGAAGCATATACAGTGCTAAAAAGCGGGCATGTACTGTGTTACCGGGGCTTAGCGGAGAGACGAGAACTAGGAGTCGGATTCCTGATTAATAAGGAAATAGCTGGTAACATACAGGAATTCTATAGCATTAACGAGAGGGTGGCAGGTCTTGTTGTGAAACTTAATAAGAGGTACAAATTGAAGGTGGTACAAGTCTATGCCCCTACATGCAGTCATGATGACTAGGAAGTCGAAAGCTTTTATGAAGACGTGGAATCGGCGATGGGTAAAGTCAAAACAAAATACACTATACTGATGGGCGACTTCAATGCCAGGGTAGGCAAGAAGCAGGCTGGAGACAAGTCAGTGGGGGAATATGTCATAGGCTCTAGGAATAGCAGAGGAGAATTATTAGTAGAGTTTGCAGAACAGAATAATATGCGGATAATGAACACCTTTTTCCGCTAGCGGGTTAGTCGAAAGTGGACGTGGAGAAGCCCGAATGGTGAGACTAGAAATGAAATCGACTTCATACTCTGCGCGAACCCTGGCATCATACAAGATGTAGACGTGCTCGGCAAGGTACGCTGCAGTGACCATAGGATGGTAAGAACTCGAATTAGCCTAGACTTGAGGAGGGAACGGAAGAAACTGGTACACAAGAAGCCAATCAATAAGTTAGCGGTAAGAGGGAAACTAGAGGAATTCCGGATCAAGCTACAGAACAGGTATTCGGCTTTAACTCAGGAAGAGGACCTTAGTGTTGAAGCAATGAACGACTATCTCATGGGCACCATTAAGGAGTGCGCAATAGAAGTCGGTGGTAACGCCGTTAGACAGGAAACCAGTAAGCTATCGCAGGAGACGAAAGATCTGATCAAGAAACGCCAATGTATGAAAGCCTCTAACCCTACAGCTAGAATAGAACTGGCAGAACTTTCTAAGTTAATCAACAAGCGTAAGACAGCGGACATCAGGAACTATGATATGGATAGAATTGAACAGGCTCTCAGGAACGGAGGAAGCCTAAAAACAGTGAAGAAGAAACTAGGAATAGGCAAGAATCAGATGTGTGCGTTAAGAGACAAAGCCGACAATATCGTTACTAATATGGATGAGATAGTTCAAGTGGCTGAGGAGTTCTATAGAGATTTATACAGTACCAGTGGCACCCACGACGATAGTGGAAGAGAGAATAGCCTAGAGGAATTCGAAATCGCACAGGTAACGCCAGAAGAAGTAAAGAAAGCCTTAGGAGCTATGCAAAGGGGGAAGGCAGCTGGGGAGGATCAGGTAACAGTAGATTTGTTGAAGGATGGTGGTCAGATTGTTCTAGAGAAACTGGCCGCCCTGTATACGCAATGCCTCATAACCTCGAGCGTACCGGAATCTTGGAAGAACGCTAACATAATCCTAATCCATAAGAAAGGGGACGCCAAAGACTTGAAAAATTATAGACCGATCAGCTTACTGTCCGTTGCCTACAAAGCATTTACTAAGGTAATCGCAAATAGAATCAGGAACACCTTAGACTTCTGTCAACCAAAGGACCAGGCAGGATTCCGTAAAGGCTACTCAACAATAGACCATATTCACACTATCAATCAAGTGATAGAGAAATGTGCAGAATATAACCAACCCTTATATATAGCTTTCATTGATTACGAGAAAGCGTTTGATTCAGTCGAAACCTCAGCAGTCATGGAGGCATTACGGAATCAGGGTGTAGATGAGCCATATGTAAAGATACTGGAAGATATCTATAGCGGCTCCACAGCCACCGTAGTCCTCCACAAAGAAAGCAACAAAATCCCTATAAAGAAAGGCGTCAGACAGAGAGATACGATATCTCCAATGCTATTCACAGCATGTTTACAGGAGGTATTCAGAGGCCTGGAGTGGGAAGAATTGGGGATAAAAGTTGATGGAGAATACCTTAGCAACTTGGGATTCGCTGATGATATTGCCTTGCTTAGTAACTCAGGAGACCAATTGCAATGCATGCTCACTGACCTGGAGAGGCAAAGCAGAAGGGTAGGCCTGAAAATTAATCTGCAGAAAACTAAAGTATTGTTTGACAGGCTCGGAAGAGAACAGCAGTTTACGATAGGTAGCGAAGCACTGGAAGGGGTAAGGGAATACATCTACTTAGGGCAGGTAGTGACCACGGATCCGGATCATGAGGCTGAAATAAGCAGAAGAATAAGAATGGGCTGGGGTGTGTTTGGCAGGCATTCTCAAATCATGAACAGCAGGTTGCCACTATCCCTCAAAAGGAAAGTGTATAACAGCTGTGTGTTACCAGTACTCACACATGGGGCAGAAACCTGAAGGCTTACGAAAAGGGTTCTGCTGAAATTGACGACGACGCAACGAGCTATGGAAAGAAGAATGATGGGTGTAACGTTAAGGGATAAGAAAAGAGCAGATTGGGTGAGGCAACAAACGCGGGTAAACGACATCTTAGTTGAAATCAAGAAAAAGAAATGGGCATGGGCCGGACATGTAATGAGGAGGGAAGATAACCGATGGTCACTAAGGGTTACGGACTGGATTCCAAGGGAAGGGATGCGTAGCAGGGGGCGGCAGAAAGTTAGGTGGGCGGATGACATTAAGACGTTTGCAGGGACAACATGGCCACAATTAGTACATGACCGGGGTAGTTGGAGAAGTATGGGAGAGGCCTTTGCCCTGCAGTGGGCGTAACTAGGCTGATGATGATGATGATGATGATGATGATTATTATTATTATTATTATTATTATTATTATTATTATTATTATGATGGTGATGCATGTAAATATATTGAGATATTCCCTTTTTTTCGAACATACTGTAAACGGCTCTCCCTTATCGCAACCGCTGACCAGACAATGCTTCCAGAAACGCTTTTCTGCCCTTCTGAAAAGTGGGCGTTCCCCACAGTTCTTGCTCGGCGAGTATCTTGGATCTCTCCAGCATTCCCTGAGTCATCCCCGGATATTTGCTTAAGCCGGCTCATGCCTAATCCTGTTACGTATATTTGTTTCGGTATGTTCCTGTACTTGCGCAGCCAGCTCGGCCTCAAATATGCTGGTACTGACTGGATTTTGCGTTATTGTACAGATTTATTTCTGCTGATTTCTTTCTTGCCATATTTGTAACTCTCCAACTACTTTCAATAAGGAGGTGCTTCGTTGCCAGCTTTACAGCCCTCTTGTTTCATTTGGCGCCGAAGTTCATGGGCATGGGCATTTCTACAAATCAAAATTTACTGTGTACTTTCTTTTTCACAAGACTCACAACGTATGTCAGTCCATGCACACTACCTGAATTGTGGTTTTACCATCTGCTTCGAATGTTAGTCTGCCCACCGACAATTGTTAACCCTAAAAACCTGTCAAGACAGGTAATATTAGGCACAGACTGACTTTTGCGAACGTTGTCTTTGACAGCATTATTACGTTAAAAGATTGCTTGCACGTACCCATAATTAATGCAGCCCCAAAGGGCTGTATGCCCCACTGCAGCACTACTGCGCTTTACTTTCATGCTTAAAAGATTTTTTTGCATGTCTGTGTAGGTTCTTTTCTTGCTTCAGCTACGCATCCAGGTATTTGTATTAGCTGAATTTGGGTGTGAGTTCCTGTCACCACCTTTCCAATCTCGGAAACTCCCACATGGCGCGCTTCTGCTGCGCCACTGAAACGTCTTGTACACAGCTTGAAATGAAAAACGGATGTTATCACATTGCACGAAGCCGGGGCTCCGGATGCAGGGTACAGCATTTTTTTTTCTGGGTTATGCTAAACCCTCGCAGACCCCTTGCAAGGCCAGTGGTGAGTGTTTATCATTCCTCGGTTAATTAATGACGCGCCTCTTTTGTGGCGGCTATTCCTGAGACTTCAAAGGTGGCTGCCGAAAGTTCGAAAATTGCCATCATTGCGTCTCATTGCGGGTTTCATAAGACTTGAACACCAGTCTCACCACCAGCCACCTCCCATTAAGTGCCAATGACTGCATTTCACCTGACATTTCAACGTTCCGCGATATCTTCCTGCCACTTCCTCGACATAAATACACTAATGTCATGTTCGGGTGGTCGTCGTGCTTTTCTGAATCCGATCAAGCTGATTCCGTGAGTACTCACCCTTAGACTGGGATATATTTTCCGGCACAACTACAGCCGGCTGCTTTTCACAGAAGTTATAGTCAAGAAAACGAAATATTAAGGGATCATCCGATAACTCGGCCAGACCGCCACCGTCGGGGACATAATAGCTGGGCTCATTTCTCAAATAAAGCAGGGATGAGAGAGCAACTGGGTGATAATCGTCGTCGCTGAAAACGAAGCAAGAGCCTCCCTTCTCTAGCACGGCCAAAAGAACGGGTGGCGTCAGGTGACCGGCAAGCGATCAGATTTTTCAGCTGATCCAACGACGGTAATGAGAGCGCGTCTGGAGTTTCGAATAAGCAGTCGTGCGATTGGCATGGACCGACCTAATGGAGCAAGAACGGCCTTTTCGACCATGAAAGCAGGACCCGACTGTTGACAGTGTTGCTAACCAAGCAAAAGCGCTAAACCATGCGACAAGAAAGGCAACAGCTTGGCGCAAACTAAGAAGCTTTGCCTGAAAAAGAAAAACAGATGCGTAAACGGTTAGCCTGAATGCTCACGATCTCTTTCAACGCCCGTCGTTTGGCGCTGTTCCCAATTTAGAAACCGTACCGACAAGCTAAATTTTCAAGCCTTCTCAAAGCTGTTTTGGAATGCTCGAAACCACTACAAGACGATGTCGTAACAATGCTGCACGGACAGCAAGTGAACCGAACGGTGCACACACGCGACGAATCAAATATTACCGAACGGAAAAATGAATTAATCTTTTCGTTGGCAAGATCCTGATTGACAGAGACGCGCACATTATAGTGAAGCTGTGTGCAAATATTGCGAGTTATAAAGTCGTCTGCTTCCATTGCTATCAATCATACCACTCTCTCTGAAAACAGGTCCCGTCTACTAAGCTGACAGGTCATTCGTGTACATATGTAAATGCTACTGTTGCTCTCGGTGTAGCAGGTTTACTCTTGCATATTCCGTTGAATCATCTAGCCCAACGTTTCATTTTCGCTAGCCATACTTAAAAGTTAAAGAAATATACTGGGGCAAACAATCAATTCATTTATGATAATTCAAGCGTGGCTTCACTAATGGAAAATACAGTTGAACATGGTAGTAGTTGCCTTGTTATTTTTGGTGAAATAATTGTAATTAAACATAGAACAATTTTGCGTTTATCTAATCTACAATCAGAAAAGAGAATGAGTGCAAGTTACGATGCGTCTGACTTGTCAGCTGACGCTCTTGCTCTGTGAATTGCAGATTAAATGTGACACTAACCGGATGTTCTTTTTATGTTAGTATTTGTGAAATATCAAAGTTCCCGTGCAAGGGAAGCACTAAACCAAATCCAAACAAGGTGTCATATGCACCAGCACTGGTACGGCTTCCCCTGCAGAGCATCTCGCTACGTTTCCTATGTGGTCTTCTGCATAAATAGGTCCACGCAACTTTAACACATTAACTCGGTCATTCATTTCCTAACGGCGATTTTCTTGCAAAAACTTTTTTCGGTGCACCTGAAGAAAGGCGATGCAAGTATAAGTTACTATATGCGGCGCGACGTGCTTCTATGGTGTGAACTTGAATTTAGGTTACGGATTGGACTGAAATGCCTATTCCATAACATTTTTGTTTTTTCTACCCTGCCAGTACCAGCGAAAAAGTAATTATAAAGGTATGAGACAGAACACGGGCTTCTGCTTCGCTTTGTTCATTTATTGCTGCTAATAGATTCAAAAATACGTTACTTTGCTGTTGCGGAGGCCGTTGATGCCAAAAAGAATATCGCACACCTCGCGTGCTTGCAGCTACGTGGGTAAAGTACGGTAAGAGTGTCCTTGCTCGAAACGCAAGCATTTGTAGATCTACACACAATCCAAAGCATGGCGTGCTGCTTGGAGGGAACAAATGAAAAGATTAATAAAAGCGTCCGTCCAAGTTCTCACGTGGTTCAAGAAATCAGAACGGGTATAACTGTGAGGAAGAATGCGCAAATACAGCGGTTTAGCTTTACACGATACGTTATATGTTAAGCTATATAGGCCACATGCGCAAGTTCACAGAGAAACCATGGTAGACATGACCGGAGATCAACATTGAGACGCACCTTCATTCCTTACCACGCTACAGCGTAATAATAAATTAATGTCCCCGTGGCTTAGATGCGCGGAATAGACTTTCAGAACGCAAAACATCGTAAGCGCATCCGGCAAGTTAATATTTTGGCGCCATCTCACGGATGAACAGCAAATATCTTTCACTGGTCATGTACATGTCCTCTCTGTAACCTCCTTGCAGCGTAAAGGTAAAGTGGTAATCTCAATAATACCTAAGAAAAGTTCATAATACTTCACCCTCTGCGTGAGATGAAATTCAGTGATGACGATTTCAACATTTGTTCAGCACAAGAAAAGGGGAAATGAAAGCAGGCAACCTTGACCGTGTGGCTACAATCATGTTATATATTCCAGGTAAGCGCCAGCAGTTTCCTTGGCAGTCCAGGATATTGTGCGCCCTTGTGCAGGGGACATAACACACCAGCTGACCCGGTACCCTATCAATCCCCACGCGAAGTTCCAACGTTGTAAGATGAACAGGTAGTCTGAAGGATGCTACGGCTAAGGCGATACGTAAAGCCTCTAGGACTGATGAAGGCGGTATTTGGTACGGCTAAATACGGGCTTGGTAACATAGGGTCATAAAGCAAGGTTTACTTGGCGTATTTCAGTCACGATTCATATGATCCCCCTCTCATTATTGCGATATCCTGATGTCCTTAGCGTAAAGTTCAACCACTCTATATAAAATATAAACAAGACAGAAGATCTCAGTGAGATGGACGCTTGACGTGATGCAAAGGACGTTGGTGCAAATATTTCAATAAAGGCAGTTGTCAGGCCAAGTCACCTTGTCGGAATTTTGTCTCGTGAGACATTGCTTGTTCAAACACAGTTAAGCTCTACAATTAAGGTCAGGCCTTGAAATTCCCCACTCGTCACCTCATCTTCAGCTTCCGTTATGTCCTCATGCTCGCAGTGCAAGTGCCAGCCTCACAGTCCAGTATCATAGCTATAAAAAACCCTATGAGTTTAATCCCGCATGGGGACTACTCGCATCGTTTTATCTTTTTTCCCTAAATGGTGGCGATTCGGCTGATGTTGAAGACGTAGCTTGGCCATGACAGCGGTACCGCATGACGATGCGAACAACGCGGTACGCACCAGCCTCACAGCGACGAAGGATGGACAGAGCAAAACCAATTTGTAACTTTTAACTGCTAGCTGTCGCAGTAAATTAGAAGCAGTAAGTATAGGCGGATACACACGGAAGCATTAAAGAGCAATGAAAAGGCAGGAACTTACCATAAAACACCTGCAGCGAGATCATTGTTACACACAAGAACACGCCGATGAGCAGTAAAACGCATGCGAGCAGGAACACCCGGCCCCAGTTGTCATCGTCGTTTTCACTGTAGAGAGGAGGAAGGTAAAACGGCTTTATGATGCACATTTATTATTCTCCATGCTCAGGGATTTTGTCCATCCTCCCTACACGGCAATCTGTTGAATTTCACAGCCTTACACCAGCGTATCTGCAAGCGCAGTAGTTACTGCCCATCGAGTTAAACCTTCTTAAGAACTCAGTGATAGGAGTGTTTTGGTGAGGATCAAACGATTCCTTCTGCGGAGAACTATGCATCGAATAAGCGCCATAAATCCATATGATATTAAAAGGATGTAGCCTCTCTTCAAGGTAGAAGCTTGTTGAAACTCGAAAGATCTTTTGAAAACAACTGTAAGAAAAAATGATGCCCCTTGAGTTACGCTGGAGAGTTTCGGTGAAGCAGAGAAGAACCGAAGGGACAATTCGTAAAACTCCTGTGCATAACTAACGTCTTATCTAATAAGCTTAGGCTCAACCACAAGCTTCCTGGACAATGCAACAACACTGAATATCACGTTGCCCGTGGTCCCTGTAGTTGGCGGTATTTGCTTACGTTGGTAGAAATATTAAGCAGCCTCAAAAGGGAACAAGTTGATGGAAGTAGCATTGAACATACGATTAACGAGCCTGAAACATTGAAGTGAAAAAAAAATTTAAGTAAAGTTCTATTGGAACATCGAAGTAACGGTATTTCACCCAAGTCCAATAAAACAATACCTGACACTGAGTTCATTAGTTATTATAGCCATTGCTATGTTATCGTCGTGGCTCATTTTCTTTTATGATCTAGACATTTCATCATCCGCTTCCTAAACTGAGCAACACAATCTAAATCGCCAAAGGCAAAATTCTGCCAAGATTTTTCAGATTGCTCATTGCCTCTGTGCGTCAAGCTCTGAGCTAAAAAACTAACAAAACTGTGACATCAGTCTTCTTGAGTATAAGTAAAGAGCAGAAATATTTTTGTAACGGAGAAAAATCTTAG
Organism: Dermacentor variabilis; assembly: GCF_050947875.1. Lineage (NCBI taxonomy): Eukaryota > Metazoa > Arthropoda > Arachnida > Ixodida > Ixodidae > Dermacentor > Dermacentor variabilis. Next base: position 87,128,057 of record NC_134575.1, read on the forward strand.
AAGGTCAGAAATCACTCTGACTTGACACAACAGTCATCGCGTCGAACACTGGCAAAAATTTTGAAATGGATGTAACAGTAAGATAGAAAGAAAGTCTTACGTGCCCATAAATGATCCGGACCTTACACAAACATCACTGTATATAACACGCGGACATACTTTGAAATCCATTTAATCATAACATAAGCAATCAACACAGCGTACAAAAGGTATCTGTGCTCTAAGCATAGAACATAAGCCGTAATATAGACTATTTCAAGGTTAAAATTGTATACCATCGCGTACTTATACAGCGAAGTTATCAAGTGCTTTATCTTTTAGCACCTCTTAGATAAAATATTATAGGCAATAGGTCAGTGCAAGCCCTATGTGTTAAACTAAATTGATGGCATCCTTTCTATCAAGGCGAACTTTCTCGAACAAATTTTTCGAGCTTGCAGAACGTAGTGACTTTTTTCCAGCTGTGCAAGAAGGTCTCGGGTAAAATTTGAGAAACTAGGCAAGTTTCGGACTGAGGTGGCTTTGCACTACGGAACAAGAAAGTGAAACCTCCTTTGTATACTCAACAGTGTGGCCTATGTCATTTGAACGTGCCTATATTTAAAGAACTTAGGTATTTGTCTATAACCAGTGCTAAGTACTATTTCATATGCTCCCGTTAAAGAGAAGTCTGTAGCGCTGTTGCCTCTTTATATAATCTGTGGCGTTTAACATCAAGTTAACACCGTGTCTGTTTGAAATATTGTAGCGGAGCGCTGGACACTTGCTAAGGCCGCATGTTTACTTCGCACGGGTTCGCACCACGGCAAACGAGCATTATTTTTGCCCCAAAACTGTGCCATGGCTCCCGCTGCTGAGGAGTCAAACACTCGTCCATGTTCTCAGCAGGAAAACACTGCCTCTGTTTCGAAGTTAAAAAGTTACGCGCGAAGCTGGAATATTGGCTCTAGAAGTACGCACAACCTGTTAGGCTCGTTTTGCTTCCTCCTTTTATTTCGATTCATCACACTCCTGTTTCGAATATACTATAGAAAGAAGACCACTTCAACTACCTCCATTTACACATACTTTGCGGCAGCCGATGCGTTTCCTCATCGCATTACAGAGTTACACCTTTCGCCGTCGTTTATGGTGTTCATTTTTCGCTTATTGCCTATTGCCTCAATCAAGTCCACCACTTGTTATTTGCTTTGCCCCTAGCATTCGTTAAAGTCCTATCGAGCTACACCGTCATATTACTGTCTATAGCGTTGCTCTTATGATTCTTGAGCTACATCGCTCGCGGTGAGGTACTTCGTTGATTACGGAAGTTCTTTGTAATCGAAGTTTGAACCGATTGGTTTATTACTGGTAGAAAGCACTGGGTGCCTAGTTTTCTTTTAGAGGTCATCGGTAAAATGCTGGTCGTGAGTGTCGGTTGTAGAGGAAATATTTTCGTTAAGTGAATCAATGCATAAATAATAAGCCAATAATAAATAAATGAAAAGAATGTTTTTTCTGGTATACAAAAAACCAATGCAAAATGTGAGCCATTAGCTGAATCAACCCACCTGCTGGTCCAGTGAAATTATTTACACACGTACAGAACAGGTGCGTCAACATCTTAAGTCTTCAAGACGTAAGAATACTTGACAGACAGTCGAAGTAAAGCCACAACAACACTAAATAAAAATTGTTTTTTCTCTTGGAGGGCTGCGTCGATATTACGAGCTCTTTGAGGCACTGATGACCTACGGAAGTTTATAGGAGGCAAATTTTCTTTTTCTTATTTATGTTGCCCAATTGCTGGCGTTTGAATACAAATCATAGGCAAATTCTCCATGCGGCCTCAAATGTGGTGTTACACGCCTCAAAAATGACTAGATTGAGGAAGAATGCTATAGCAGCATTTTGTATAAAGTAAGAATGCAGTGTTGTTTTTAACCTTCGCACCCTTCTCCTTTACCTGCTAGCATAAACATATGCAATGGATTGGTGATTCTATAACTCATTGATTTACGCCAACCATAAACCTCGATATTAAGCCATAACTATTTATATAACGCTAAGTTTCAAATGTTCCGACATAAATTCAACCTAACAAGTTCAATTAATGATGTGCTATGCTATATTGAGTTTACGTATTTTCTTTAACTGACCATTTAGCCTTTCTTGCGAAATGTAGCTGTACGTAATAAATAAAAAGGTTGTAATTTAATTCTACGTCCGCTTCAACTCCGTGAGAACGCAGCGATCCCGAGCACGTTGGCTTTAAGCTAGGGGCGGATATATTGCACAGGCACCCTATCACGTAACTTATTACGTGAGAACGATGACGTTTGGCTCCTAAATTTTTGACACCACTATCCTCAGGATTCGCACATTTTAGGAGGCGCTATGTCTGGGATCACTTTAAATATTACACTGCACAATTTCAGGAATCGACCCACATTTTTCCGTATGATGATCTGTTTAGTTGTGAATGATTTC